>NW_026875556.1:0-17800 GCF_032173495.1 Musca vetustissima | reverse complement strand
CCATTTCGTGAAGATTGGTCCATAACTGTGGCCTGTATCGTGTTTACAAATTATAATGGACAGACGGACGGACACACATGTCTAGATCGACTGAGCTAGTCGAGATATGACGATCGGTATACTAAAAAGTGGGCTAGGACCAATATTTCGCGGCGTTACAAACTTTTGGGGCTGCACAAAGCTATAATACCCTGACAACATAATTGTGTAGGGCATAAAACAAATATTTTGAAATTTTCACAGTAATAATTTCCAAATGCAATATCTTCCTTACAACTCCCCAGTAATAATGACATCTTATGATATAATCATAAACCTTGATCTAATAAATATATTAGATATAATCGAACTTTATGCTATTATCTTGATATTTTTTTTTCTTATATGTCATTTGCATATATTTTTTAGTCTGTTTGGCGCCTTTTAAACTCGCACATTTAGTTTAATGGACACATTATAGCAAATGTTATGATGTCACTTAATAAATAAGCAACCAACCGACCCGCCAACCAACCAATAGCCACAGATAATCGAGACACATACACACATCCGTTCATACATCCATACAACGGCACAATTGGAAATTCGTATCACGTAACTTATTTACAAATGGCAAACAAATCGTGGACTCCGATTGCTAACATCATCAGTAAATGTTACAACAACTGGAGCAACAATAACAGCATGTAACAAAACATTTACCAATTTTTGTAATAGGCATAGTTTTGTAGCCCAGTATGAATCCTACATGGCCTCCTTTTTACTTCTCTGCCTCTCTGGAACTACTTATTCAGCTATTTTTTAGGGGACCTTAATGTTGTGGGGGATCCATTAAATTGATTCACGACAAAAGCAGTGCAATCAAAATGATGAATACAAAACTAACATAAAGAAGGTGATGGCAGAGAGAATCATAACGATGATGAGTAAAGTCGAAGTGGTTAGGGGGCGAGAGGTGGTATGATTTAATTTTCTGTTTGCCTTGCCTAGCCGTTTTCGAAGCTTTCTTTCTTTAACCATGTTGATTCTAAATTGAGTAGTTATCCTGCTGCTGCCGCTCTTGTTGTTGTTATTTCAAGAGCTAAGTATAATACCATGAAGGATGTTGTTCACTCCAGTGCCATTGAACAAGTGGTTGATGATTTTGACTGAAATTCAGAAATGCTCTAGCAACCAGAACAAAAACACCCGAAACAATATTCGGGTACAATGACAACGACAATGATTAACATTATTGTCATTACGAGTAGTTTTGTAGTATTTGCTGTGCAACTAAACAAAACAACAACAAATTTCCTTTTGAGTGTATAATGAAAAATAATAAAGTTAAGAGTTTTTTTTTGTGGAGAACAAAGAACACCAACACACAGCCGTAATCATCAACATCCAGTTGTACACCAACATCCGAAACTAGCAATAACATCCTGAATAACGAACTGTTCCCTGGCTTCTATACAATAGCAGAGCATGGCGTATAAAACTGCTAGTATTCTTTGTGAAATCTCTGGACCATGGAATAAGGAAAACTATAAAAAAATTGTGCAGAAATATATCAGAATTGTCTCTGGTATCATCCCAACTAAAGTAGTGAATAGCATTTATAATTTGTTAATACAGGGTTATGCCATAAAAGTGGTCATTTCACAACGAATATGCCAACATAAATCGTAACTATAAAATCATAACTTAAGGCAAATTGTTTGTGAATATAGGGAAATCATAAAAAATCAAGTAAAAACCAGTAAAGAAAGTAGTAAAGTCGGACGGACCCTTCACCTCAATGGGTTTATTAAACAGGATTATTACCATGAAATTTGAAGAACTAAAATATGTGATATTTATATAAATGTGAATCGACTTAGATCAATCCATAAACATGTCATTCGTTTGTTACAATGGAACAAAAATATGTAAATCGACTTCAAACAAATATCAATAGGACATCCGTTGGCCTATGACTGTACTTCTAGAAATTAAACTACTTTATTCTATGCTCAATTTGTACGTTGTGCAAAATTTCATATCTTTCTAACAAACATGAGGAGTTTGATGCACTATTTACTTAAAATCGGACGAAAATATATATGGAAGCTATATCCAAATATGAACCGATTTCAACGAAAATTGACGCAGGTTAGGTTATACTAATTTCAGTACATTTTGTTCCTATCACCCATATAGTGGTTCCTTGTTGCGTCAATTACTTAAAATCAATCGATAATATATAAGGGAGCTATATCTAAATCTCAACCGATTTTCACGAAACCTGGCACACATCATTCTGGTCTAACTTCGAAAATATATATATCTAGATCTAAACCGTTGTTAGCGAAATTCAGCACACATCATTCACGACACAATTCGATATGGCAAATTTCGTGCAAATCGCATGATATACAGGGACTTTGGTGCACCTTTTACATTAAATCGGACGGAAATATATATGGGAGCTATATGTAAACCTGGACCGATTTTCATGAAACTTGGCGGTCATCAATCTATACTCAATTCAGTCCGTTGTGCCAAATTTCGTGCAAATCGAAAGATATATAGGGACTTTAGTGCACCATTTGCATAAAATCGGACGAAACTCTATATGGGAGCTATATCTAAGCCGGGACCGAATTGCACGAAACTTGCAGACATCATTCTAGGCTCTGTTCAGTACGTTACACCAAATTTCGTGCAAATCGAAAGATAAATAGCGACTTTAGTGGCATTTACATAAAATCGGACCAAACTGTAGAGTAACTTCTGGTAATGTGGACCATGCGTCAAATGTGGACCACCCCCCATATCTAAGAAAATGCTTCAAATATGCCAATGCCGCCTTGATAAATGTTTTCCTAATTAGTGAAAACAAACATCAAACTTGGTTTTTAATAAATAATTGCAATGTTGAAAATTTAGTAGGTGAAATTGTAGCTCTGATTGTAAAAGTGTGATTTGAAAAATTTTTAGCACAATATTCGAACGATTTTGTAAAATAGTCGAACATTTTGTTTTTCTCGAATATAAAGAGGTTATGTGGTTTTCTTCTTTTCTTTAACAAAAATACACGTTTATCTGTAATTACTTTCGGTTATTTTTAAATTTTTATTAATTTTTGAAGCCGATAATTATTTTTAAATAAAAATATTCAATGTCGGCTAATGTGGACCACTATAAAAAGTGGGACATTTTCATGAGGACGAGTTCGAAACAAGGGCGCATTTAATATGCGAGAAGGTATTATATCCTCTGAAAACTCGATATCCGAAATTATAGGTGCCTCGGTTGGATAATGAAGCAAGGACCTTCAAAATACCGCAAATGGGGTGGTACCCTTAAATGGGGGCTATTCCAAAACATGGACCCATATATTTTTGCATTCATTGTTACCCAAGAGTGCAATAAATTGAAATTTATCACAATTAATCCACAACCTACCTTTAACTTACTGATCCTCATTACCCACACATACTGGTCCACATTACCCGGCAAGTTATATTTATTTGCAGTTTAGAGTTTTTTGAAGTATAATGCAATAACATTTTTATGGACAAATATATATAATTTTTGACCTGGAATAAAATTAGCCAACAAATCTACCATTTGTTTTTATTTTTTACCGTTGTTACGCCCACAATATCAAAAAAAGAAAATGGTGGTCCACATTACCCGAAGTTACTCTATATAGGAGCTATATCTAAACCGGGACCGATTTGCACGAAATTTGGCAGACATCATTCTAGGCTCTGTCCAGTACGTTATACCAAATTTCATGCACGAAACTTCGAAGACATCATTCTAGACTCTGTTCAGTACGTTATACCATATTTCGTGCAAATCGAAAGATAAATAGCGACTTATGGGAGCTATATCTAAACCTGGACCGATTTTCATGAAACTTGGCAGACATTATTCTATGCTTAATTCAGTACGTTCTGCCAAATTTCATTAAAATCTAATAATATATAGGGACTGTGGTGCACCATATACCTTAAATCAAACGAAAATATATATGGGAGCTATATCTAAATCTGAAACGATTCCCACGAAACTTAACACACATTCATTTAAAACGATATGCCAAATTTCAAATATTTAAATCTGAACCGATTTTTGCCAATTTCAATAGGGTTCGTCCTTGGCCAAATAAATGAGCTGTACCAAATTTCATCCAATTCGGATCATAAATGCGACCTGTACTTTGTTCACAAAAATACATGGACTAACGGACAGAATTATGTCCAATTTTATGTCTGTGGAGTCTTTTTTGAAATCGGCTCAGATATAGTTTCTTGTGATTTTAGGTAAATGATGCACCAAACTCCCATCTGCGTACGCTTTATGAGAAATGAAATCGAAGAAAAAACAGGATAACTGGAAAAGTTATTGTACATGAATCTCACTTCACTTATTGTCTTTATTACTTCCTATCCCAACTTTATTGAGAATACATTTAACGATTCTACATCCAAAATCAAGAAGATGACAACGTCACTGGCCAGCAACGGCAACAAAGATTTGCATGTCCTATTTCCGTCGCCGTTTCGGCGATTACCAGGAAATAATAATTCATCATTTATTTGAACAATTGCAAATAAAGAAGATGTACGACAAGTATTTCACCATAGTCCAAATGGTTCTTAAGGCTTTCGAATTGATGATGATGATGCTATAACTCAATTCTTCGTTGCAGAACGCTTTTGTCGTCCAACTATTTTTATTATTAATTGTGTTGTTTTACACTTCAGCAGTTTGTGACAATGTTTGGCTTTGTGATTTTACTGTTAGTTTTAACTGTTGTAAGTGGATATAGTTCTGATAAAAGTAACACATTTATTATTGTGGAGTTTTCTTTGGCATTTGAAGTTATTAAAACCATAATAATAAAGTTTTTTTTCAATATTGGTGGGAATTACATTTACCAATTAAAAGAAAATATTAGAGACGAAATACAGCTGTATAAGTTTGATACGTTCTGACTCAACTTCCCGAGCTCAGTCAATCACGTCTGCTGATTGACACCACGGGCATCTCCTCTGCAAGTTCCCTCAGCGGAGACCGTAGGGTGCAGATGCCACCGAGCGGTGGTTGTTGCTGTTTGTTCTCCTTGCTCGACACTTTTCTCCCATTGGAATATGTAAATGTAGTAGTAAACGACAACCGATCCTCAGCGATCACCGCAATCCTCTGTGATTGCACGAACCACAGCGTTCACTTGTCGTTTAACCTCCTTAGAGTTAACTTGTCGTCTAACCATAGAAGTAACTAGTCGTATAACGTCTACGCGTTATTAACAGGTCTCAGCGCCGCCACCATAAATTACAAGAGGTAATTTATTTGTTGTAATAAGGAAAAGAATACCACCAATAAAACTAAGATTATTAAGATTTTTTAACTAATTCTTTCTTGTGTTTTATTTCATTTGAACTTTCTTTTCCATACACCATTGACTGCTTGGGAGTTCTCTCATTGTCGATTTACCCCCGCTCCCAAGAGTTAATTACTTGATCACCCCAACCACCACACAAACACACCACCACGGCGAAGAGTAGGCCAAACCCCTCGCCTCAGCAACAGCATTAAATAACCACATATGTATATGTATATGTTATCTATCGTTGAATATATTCCAATGTATAACATAAACTATACCTTCAAGACATTAGGAAATTATAAATATTTAAGATTATCCATAAGCCGACTACTCCGGATATTAGATGACTACGACTGTATACAGGTTCATAAAATTTCATAAATTACATTAGATACGTCCATCCTACAAATTTATAGTCTCTATGACCAATGTATTTGTCGAATTAAATTCTGAATTCAAATAAATCCAATCTGCATATTATTTTAATTCAAATTACACACAATTGTACAACCTTCATAACCTATTTAACATTCTATATCAATATGCATAAATACATGTGTTTTATTTACCCTAAAAATAATCTCTTGAATTTAACATCAAATTCGACAAGATTAAAATAGAATACAACAACTAACAACTGTTTGGACATTAATGGAGATTATAAATTGTTTCCACATCTTGGCCACAACCAAATGAGAACTATCGATCGTCAAAATAACTGACAAGCTCAATGGGATTATTTTTTAAATCGGAAAATGTTTTTTATGTGTGTATGTGTATGTAATCTTTGGTGTTAACCACATTAAACTGACACATTCGACATATTCAAATTCTGGTGAAACATGTGGAAATGTATTATGGTTAGAAAATTCATAAATTAATTGTTGTTATTAAATTATTTTACAATACCATAATCGCATTTAATTTAATATCATGGATAACAGAATTCAATTTTCTATTCAAACAGAAAAAATTAAAATACAATAATTTATAGAAATTAGTAAAACAATAACACAATCATTAAAAACCAGTAAGGAAAGTAGTAAAGTTGGACGGGGCCGACGATATGATACCCTTCACCACTTTGGGTATATTCAACAGATGGGTCTAACAGACGTCGTATTTTTCAAAAAACAATGACATGAAATTGAACGAACTTAATTATGCAACCTTTATCTATATGTGAACCGACCTTTGTCGTACTTCATAGGATATATATGTATATATATATATATATATATATGTACGTATTTAATAACGTGTTAAAATTTGGATAAGATTATTAGAATGGATTATTAATGTTTAGCTTTAGTGACTGCCATTTGTAAAAACACAGTTTTAAGAAAAAACGCATTTACAGTTACGAATCTCTTCTGTCGTCGCTTAATAAAGGCACAAAAAACAAAGTCATTCTAGGCTCAATTTGACACGTTGTTCAAAATTTCGTGTCAACTGGACAAACATGATAAATTTTTTGCTCCGTTTACTTAAAATCTAACAAAAATATATATGAGATGTCTAATTTGCCTATTTTTGTGGTTTTGGTGCACCATTTACATAAAGTAGCACGAAAATATATATTGGAGCTATATCTAAATATAAACCGATATCCACAGGAGTTTACATACGTTAGGCTGTACTAACTTAAGTATGTTGTGCAAATTTTTGTGCGAATCGGCCATATTTTGGATATTGGTGAACCATTTAATGAAAATCGGACGAAAATATGCATGGGAGTTATATCTAAATCTCAGCCGATTTCAACAAAACATTATACATGTTAGGATGTAATAACTTCAGTACGTGTGCAAAATTTTGTGTCAATCGAACATATTTTGGGGCTTTGATGCACCATTTACTGAAAATCGGACGAAGCTATATATGGGAGCTATATATAAATCTGAACTGATTTCAACCAAACTTTACACACAGTAGGTCATACCAACTTCAATACTGTAACGACACAAGTTCCCTCCGGTTTGCTGGGATAGCTCACGTGGACCAGGGTCTGCCACAGAAATTTATAGGAGTGACCGAGAGAGTGATAACGCAGATAGATTTGGCTTTTAGGCAAATGGTTAGATTTATTTAGTTGTTTGGGTTTGGTGATGAACAAAGTTTTTACTATATTTTATTTTCAAAGTAACCAGTGGAGTAACGATCTTCCTTCTGCGGTGACCTGGCTAAGTACACCGGTAACTCGTTCTTAAGTCCGTTGGGAAGACCTGGATCCGAACTCGGAATGGGCCCGTCCCAGGGAGACCTGGGTAAGTACTCCAAATAAGTCCTTCCTTGTGGAGACATGTATAAGTGCTCCTGTCAGCGTCTGGATGATGGGCTGCGACACCAAAGCTGCGGCCGACATGCCAGAGGCCCAAGGGCTATGGACACCTTAAGAAAATTCCTGATGGACCACGAAGGGCGGGGACCCGAGGGTTGCGGACACCTTAAGGGCGTCCCTACTGCTATATCGCGAGGGACCCAAGGGTTGCGGACACCTCAAGGGGGTTCCTACTGCACTAGATCGCGGGGACCCAAGGGTTACGGACTCCCCAAGGGGTTTCCTAATGAGCTAGATCGCGGGGACCCAAGGGTTGCGGACACCTCAAAGGGTTTCCTAATGAGCTAGATCGCGGGAACCCAACGGTTGCGGACACCTCAAGGGGGTTCCTAACGAGACAGGACGCGGGGGAACCAAAGGTTGCGGACACCTCAAGAGGTTTCCTAATGAGCTAGATCGCGGGGACCCAAGGGTTGCGGACACCTCAAGGGGGTTCCTAACGAAACAAGACGCGAGGGGTACCAAGGGTTACGGACACCGCTAGGTTTCTAGAAAAATATAACGCACCACTCTGACTCACCTGCTTTCCACCTGCACTGACTGGAATTCTCGACTTGAATCGCGCACTTCACACTTTCGCCTTGTTGTTCCTTGGACGTTTGTTCACCGACTGATCCCTTGTTGATCGGCTCTCCCCTTTTTAAAGGGAAAGTACCATGTAATAGGTATCTCACTATTTGTGATTTTGGACACTCATTATGTCACTCCCACCTATTACTGGCACCTACTACCTAACGGTTAACTATGAAATACTGGTACACATAATTTTAATTCATATCTTATTCATTATTTGCAAATATACAACCAGTAAGGAAAGTAGTAAAGTCGGGCGGGGCCGACTATATGATACCCTTCACCACTATGGGTATATTAAACAGGACTATTATCATGAAATTGTATAAAATAAAATATGTGATATTCATCTAAATGTGAACCTACCGAGATCTATCCATAAACATGTCATTCGTTTCTTACAATGGGACAAAAGTATGTAAATCGACTTCAAAAAAATATCAATAGTTAATCCATTGGGCTATGTCTGTACTTCTAGAAAACCCAACTACGTTATTCTATGCTCAATTTTGTATATATGGATGCTAAAATGAACCTATTTCAACGAAACTTGGTACAGGTTAGGTTATACTAATTTCAGTACGTTTTGTTCCTATCAGCCATATATTGGTTCCTTGCGTCAATTACTTAAAATCAATCTATAATATAAGGGAGCAATATCTAAATCTATACCGATTTCCTCGAAACTTGGCAGACATAATTCTAGGCTCAATTCAGTACGTAATGCCAAATTTTGTGCAAATTGAAAGATATATAGGGACTTTGGTGCACCATTTACAAGAAATCGGACGAAACTATACATGGGAGCTATATCTAAATCTGGACCGATTTTCACGAAACATACCAGACATGATTCTAGGCTAAATTCAGTACGTTATGCCAAATTTCGTGCAAATCGAAAGATATATAGGGACTTTGGTGCACCATTTACATGAAATCGGACGAAACTATATATGGATGCTATATCTAAATCTATACCGATTTTCTCGAAACTTGGTAGATATCATTCTAGGCTCAATTCAGTACGTTATGTCAAATTTCGTGCATATCGAAAGATATATAGGGATTTGGTGCACCATTTACATGAAATCGGACGAAACTATATATGGAGCTATATCTTAATCTGGACCGATTTTCACAAAACTTGGCAAAACTCACTCTAGGATCAATTCAGTACGTTATGCCAAATTTCGTGCAAATCGAAAGATATATAGGGACTTTGGTGCACAATTTACATAAAATCGGACGAAACTATATATGGGAGCTATATCTAAATCTGGACCGATTTTCACGAAACATACCAGACATAATTTTATGCTCAATTCAGTACGTTATGCCAAATTTCGTGCAAATCGAAAGATATATAGGGACTTTGGTACATCATTTATATTAAATCGGACGAAAATATATATATGGGAGCTATATCTAAATCTGAACCGATTTTCTCGAAACTTGGCGCACATCATTCTAGGCTCAATTCAGTACGTTATGCCAAATTTCGTGCAAATCGCAAGATATATAGGGTCTTTGGGGCACAATTTACATGAAATCGGACGAAACTATATATGGGAGCTATATCTAAATCTGGACCGATTTTCTCGAAACTTGGCAGACATCACTCTAGGCCCAATTCAGTACGTTATACCCAATTTCGTGCAAATCGAAAGATATATAGGGACTTTGGTGCACAATTTACATGAAATCGGACGAAACTATATATATGGGAGCTATATCTAAATCTGGACCGATTTTTATGAAATTTTACATACATTATTTTAGACCTAAATGATTAGGCTATACCAAATTTCGTGCAAATCGAAAGATGTATAGGGACCTTTTACATTAAATCGGTTAAATATATATATGGGAGCTATATCTAAATCGGAACCGATTTTTCCCAATTTCAATAGGGTTCGTCCTTGGCCCGAATAAGTGACCTATGCCAAATTTCATCCAATTCGGATCATAAATGCGACCTGTACTTTGTTCACAAAAATACATGGACAGACAGACGGACGGACGGACATGCATAAATCGACTTAAAAAGTGATTCTATGCATATTCTCAAAAGGAACCATGGGTCTATCTCGTTTCCTTTTGCCTGTTACAAACATATGCACAAAGACATAATACCCTGTACCACAGTGTGGTGAAGGGTATAACAAGCATTAACAATATAAAATATCATGGTGGGGAACGAAAACGAAGGCAGCGACTTTCGTCGTCACAATACGTTGTGCAAAATTTTGTGTCAATCGAACATATTTTGGGTCTTTGGTGCATCATTTAATGAAAATCGGACGGAATTATATATGGAAACTATATCTAAATCTAAACCGATTTTTTTCAATTTCAATTTACTCCCATTCGGATTATAAATGCGACCTGTACTTTGTTTACAATTTAACACCTACAGACAGACGGACGGACGGACATGCATACATCGGCTTAGAAAGTGATTCTATGCATATTCTCAAAAGCAAAAAGACATAATACGTTGTATATAATTGTATATAATACAGTGTGGTGAAGGGTATAAAAATGTAGAAAAATCGCATATTGTGAACCACGTTGATTTTAAGTTGACTTGACTCACGTTAGAGCATGCTAAATCTGAACGGGGGAAATTTAGTGCATCATTTGCCTAAAATCGAACAAACATATACTAGACTAGCATATGCCCGCAACATCGTTAGCGAATGTAGGAAATATTTAAAAATGCATTAACATATTATTTTATTTTTAGAGATAACTGCATATGTCAGAAAAAAAATATCGACCATTAGTTAAATTTCATGGTTCGAGCTCTAAAGGTGCACCCAAATCCAAATTTAATAAAATTTATTTTTCCATTTAGCACACATTATTTCCATAAGTACCCTCCTCAACCATCTAACTAAACTTCTTGCATACCCCGATCCTACATCCCCACAATGATTCCAAATTCAAATTTCAGGACTCCAACTCTATTAATTCACCCACAATTGAAATTGTACCGAATTTAGTAGTAAAATTTCCAAAACTTCCCACTTAACCCAAACCTAAACGCCGACAGTGATTCACCCACAATTCAAATTTTACCAAATTTAGTACACAGTGGTATGAATTTCCAAAACCTCTTACTTATCCCAAACCTACACCACAGTGATCCAAAATATAAGTTTCAGGATTCACAATTCAAATTATACCAAATTTTATACACAGCAGTGCCACCCACTATTGGTTCACCTATAATTCAAATTATACCAAATTTAGTACACAGTAGTACGAATTTCCAAAACTTCCTACTTAACCCAAACCAACACACCCACAGTGATCCTAAATCTATGTTTCAGGATTCAAACTCTACCGGTTCACCCACAATCCAAATTGTACCAAATTTGGTACACATTAGTACAAATTTCCAAAACATCCTACATACCCCAATCATACACCCTCACAGTGATCCTTAATCCATGTTTCAGGATTCAAACTCTATCGGTTCACCCACAATACAAATTGTACAAAATTTAGTACACAGTAGTACGAATTTCAAAAACTTCCAACTTAACCCAAAACAACACCCCCACAATGATTCTAAATCCAATTTTCAGGATTCAAACTCTATCAGTTCACTCACAATTTAAATTGTACCAAATTTAGTACACAGTAGTACCAATTTCCAAAACATTCTACATACCCCGATTCTACCCCCCACACTGATTCTAAATTCAAGTTTCAGGACTCCAACTCTATCGTTTCACCCACAATTTAAATTGTACCAAATTTAGTACATAGTAGTACGAATTTCTAAAACCTTCTTCTTACCACAAACCTACACCCCCATAGTGATCCTAAATCCAACTTTCAGGATTTAAACTCTACCGGTTCACCCACAATCCAAATTGTACCAAATTTGGTACACATTAGTACAAAATTCCAAAACATCCCACATACCCCAATCATACACCCTCACAGTGATCCTTAATCCATGTTTCAGGATTCAAACTCTATCGGTTCACCCACAATAAAAATTGTACCAAATTTAGTACACAGTAGTACGAATTACAAAAACTTCCAACTTACCCCAAACCAACACCCCCACAATGATTCTAAATCCAATTTTCAGGATTCAAACTCTATCAGTTCACTCACAATTTAAATTTTACCAAATGTAGTACATAGTAGTACGAATTTCTAAAACCTTCTTCTTACCACGAACCTACACCCCCATAGTGATCCTAAATCCAACTTTCAGGATTCCAACTCTATCGGTTCACGCACAATTCAAATTGCACTGATACTAAATTCAAGTTTTAGGATCCCAACACTATCGGTTCACCCACAATTCAAATTGTACCAAATTTAGTGCACAGTAGTACCAATTTCCAAAACTTCCAACATACCCCAATCCTACACATTCACAGTGATCCTAAATCAAAATTTCATGATTTCAACTCTATCGCTAGTAGTAATTTCCAAAATTTCCTACTTAACCCAAACCAACACACCCATAGTGATCCTAAATCCAAGTTTCAGGATTCCAACTCGCAATTCAAATTTCAGGATTGGTGCACTCGCAATTCAAATTGTACCAAATTTAGTACATAGTTGTATCAATTTCCACAACTTGATACATACCCCAATCCTACACCCCCACAGTGATCCTAAATACAAGTTTCACGATTCCAACTCTGTCGGTTCACCCACAATTCAAATTGTACCAAATTTAGTACACATTAGTACAAATTTCTAAAACTTCCTACATATTTCAATCTTACACCTCCACAGTGATCCTGACTCCAAATTTCATGACTCTAGCTCTATTGGTTCACCTAAAATTCAAATTGTACCAAATTTAGTACCATTTAGTACCCATAATTTGTTAAACTGAATCATGACCCTAATCTTACATACCTACAATGATCCTAACTCCAAATTTCATTGTTCGAGCTCTATCGGTTCACCCAAATCCAAATTGTACCAATTATAGTACGATTTAGTACGATGTTACTTTCAATTTTCAGCATTCAAGCTCGATTTGTACCTCCAAATCAAATTTGCACCAAATATAGTACCATATAGTACTTTTTGTACACATGAGTACACGCTTTCCCAACTCTCCTCATATCTACCCTACTTCTCAACCTTAATTTGCATTTCAAATTTCAAGTTTTTAGCCAATCCATTCACATGCTACAGAATTGTACCAAATTTAGTACATTTTCGTACTTTTCGGATTGTTATAGTCCAAAAAAACTTTGGTACATCTATCCTACACTCCATCAACGACCACCAAACCAAATTTCAGAGTTCTAGCTCCACCGGTTCGCCAAATACAAATGGTATCACATTTAGTACTTTTTAGTAATATTCGTACCGTTCTAGTACGAATTTCCAAAAACCCAGCCGTTTCGACTGGGCGTTGATGAATCGTTAAATCAGTCAGTCAGTCAATCACTTTACTCTTTTATTAGTATAGATTTTAGGCAAAGACTAAAGAAATCTTAAGGCTTAAACAAAAATTAAATCGGCTGACTGAACGTGTGGGGAAGACAGCGATGTTCTGAAACATTTCTTATGCCAATATCCAGCCTTTGCAAGACTTTGCACACAATTCGTGGGATATTACACTATCCACGAACTAACGGATTGTGAAACTTTTTTCAACTCTTTTTCCTTTCTAGAGCGTACAACAGTTGCTGGCTTAAATGTATATCCTATGTTTGTCTAGCCTCTAAGTGAATTCAGATTGATTGCCAAAAAGTTGCATACAGTTTTTGTTTTTTATACCCTTCACCACACTGTGGTACAGGGTATTATGTCTTTGTGCATATGTTTGTAACAGCAAAAGGAAACGAGATAGACCCATGGTTCCTTTTGAGAATATGCATAGAATCACTTTCAAAGTCGATTTATGCATGTCTCTCCGTCCATCTGTCTGTCCATGTTACAGTGTAAACAAAGTACAGGTCGCATTTATGATCCAAATTTTGGTGTGATCCAAAATTTGGGGGCTATATCTAAATCTGAACCGATTTTTCCCAAATTCAAATATATATTTTCGGCCGATTTAATGTAAATGGTTCACCAAAGTCCCTATCTATCTTTCGATCTGCACGAAATTCGGCATAGGGTACTGACTTGTGTTTAGAATGGTGTGTGCAAAATTTCTTGAAAATCGGTTAAGATTTAGATATAGCTCCCGTATATGTTTGAGTGCTTTCATGTAAATGGTGTACCAAAGACCCCATATATCTTGCGATTTGCAGGAACAAAACGTGCATAAATTAGTCTAACCTAAAATGTGACAAGTTTCGTTGAAATCCGTTGATATTTGGATATAAGGCATAGCTCCCAATTTTCATTATTTGGGGGTGTTTGAACGCGTTTTCAACCAAATGAGATGATAATTGGTACATAGGATATGGCTATAGGGGGGAAAATCCAAAAATGCGGAACATATTATAAAAGGGGCGTGTTGTACTCTTATATGTGTGTATGCCTAAACGTGGACCGATATAGCCCATCTTCGAACTTGACCTGTCTACAGACAAATGACAGCTCTTTAAAAAATTTTGGCATTCTATCTCAATTCGTTTAAAGGCTAGAAAGATTACAACCAGAAGTACATGTTTAAACCATCATAGAATTTTACGCTAAACAAAAATATACATTATAGGTACGGAAGTGATTATTCCGATGAAAACGGAAAAATAAACTTAATATACCCTCCGTACTATGGTGGAGGGTATAAAACTATAATACAATGTGGTTTTGGGTTTCCAAAAAACTCCTCATAATAACAAATTCCAGTCTATATTTATCGCCGAACATTTTGTTATTCAATTATGTGCCTCTTTGTGTTTAACATTATATATTTAAGCTATTTGGCCTCTTGTTTTTGTGAGCTTCGATTTTTATTTTGTTTATATATCTCATTATTTAAAATACACACGAGGCATTGCAATATTTCTGCAAATTTGCATGCTAAAAACCAGTAAGGAAAGTAGTAAAGTCGGACGGGGCCGACTATATGATACCCTTCACCACTATGGGTATATTAAACAAGACTATTAAAAATTGATGAAATAAAATATGTGATATTTATCTAAATATGAATCTACCTAGATCTATCCATAAAGTATATAAATCGACTTCAAACAAATATAAATAGGTCATCCGTTGGGCTATGTCTGTACTTCTAGAAAACGCAACTACGTAATTCTATGTTCAATTTTTTAAGTTGTGCAAACTTTGATGTCAATCTGACTAACATGAGGAGTTTGATGCCCAATTTACTTCAAATCGGGCGAAAATATGTATGGAAGCTCTATTCAAATATTAAGCGATTTCAAACAAACTTATCACAGCTTAGGTTATTCTAATTTCAGAACGTTGTGTTCCTATCAGCTTATTGGATCCTTGCTGCGTCAATTACTTATAATCAATCTATAATAAAAGGGAGCTATATCTAAATCTGGACCGATTTTCAGTACGTTATGCCAAATTTCGTGCAAATCGAAAGATATATAGCGGCTTTGGTGAACCATTTACATGAAATCGGACGAAACTATATATGGGAGTTATATAGAAATCTGGACCGGTTTTCTCGAAACTTGGCAGACATTCATTCTAGACTAAATTCAGTACGTTATGCCAAATTTCGTGCAAATCGAAAGATATATAGAGACTTTGGTGAATCATTTACATGAAATCGGACGAAACTATATATGGGAGCTATATAGAAATCTGGACCGATTTGCTCGAAACTTGGCAGACATCTTTCTAGGCTCAATTCAGTACGTTATGCCAAATTTCGTGCAAATCGAAAGATATATAGCGACTTTGGTGCACCATTTACATGAAATCGGACGAAACTATACATCGAGCTATATCTAAATCTAGACCGATTTTCTCGAAACTTGGCAGACATCATTCTAGGCTCAATTCAATACGTTATGCCAAATTTCGTGCAAATCGAAAGATATATAGGGACTTTGGTGCACCATTTACATGAAATCTGACGAAACTATATATGGGAGCTATATATAAATCTGGACCGATTTTCTCGAAACTTAGCACACATCATTCTAGGCTCAATTCAGTACGCTGTGCCAAATTTCGTGCAAATCGAACGATATATAGGGATTTTGGTGCACCATTTACATGAAATCGGACGAAACTATATATAGGAGCTATATCTAAATCTTTACCGATTTTCACGAAATTTGGCAGACATCACTCTAGGCTCAATTCAGTACGTTAAGTCAAATTTCGTGCAAATCGAAAGATATATAGGGACTTTGTGCACTATTTACATGAAATCGGACGAAACTATATATGGGAGCTATATCTAAATCTGGACCTATTTTCACGAAACTTGGCAGAGATCATTCTAGACCTAAATGATAAGGCTATACCAAATTTCGTGCAAATCGGAAGATATATAGGGACCGTTTACATTAAATCGGTTAAATATATATATGGGAGCTATATCTAAATCTGAACCGATTTTTCCCAATTTCAATAGGGTTCGTCCTTGGGCCAAATAAGTGACCTGTGCCAAATTTCATTTAAATCGGATCATAAATGCAACCTGTACTTTGTTTACAATTTAACATCTACAGACGGACGGACAGACGGACGGACGGACGGACATGCATAAATCGACTCAGAAAGTGATTCTATGCATATTCTCAAAAGGAACCATGTGTCTATCTCGTTTCCTTTTGCCTGTTACAAACATATGCACAAAGACATAATACCCTGTACCACAGAGTGGTGAAGGGTATAACCAGTAAGGAAAGTAGTAAAGTCGGACGGGGCCGACTATATGATACCCTTCACCACTATGGGTATATTAAACAGGACTATTATCATGAAATTGTATGAAATACAATATGTGATATTTTTCTAAATGTGAAACGACCTAGATCTATCCATAAACATGTCATTCGTTTGTTACAATGGAACAGAGGTATGTAAATCGACTTCAAACAAATATCAATAGGTCATCCGTTGGGCTAGGTCTGTACTTCTAGAAAACCCAACTATGTTATTCTATGCTCAATTTTGTACGTTGTGCAAAATTTGATGTCAATCTAACAAATATGAGGAGTTTTACGCACAATTTACTTATATATGGATGCTATATCCAAATATCAACCGATTTCAACGAAACTTGTCACAGTTTAGGTTATACTGATTTCAGTACGTTTTGTTCCTATCAGCCATATATTGGTGCGTCCTATCAGCCATAATTGGTGCGTCAATTACTGAAAATCAATCTATAATATTAGGGAGCTATATCTAAATCTCAACCGATTTTCACTAAACTTGGCACATATCATTCTGGATTAAATTCAAAGCGCTATGCAACATAAGAACTTGGTACATTATTTAGATTAAATCGGACGAATATATATATACTAGCTGGACCCGTGGCACTTCGCTGCCCCTATCAAAGGCCAAAAAAGTAATGGTAATTTTTACGATGGAATGTGTAACTGACTTAGAATTTTTAAACGTATAACATTATT
>NW_026875555.1:0-17897 GCF_032173495.1 Musca vetustissima | reverse complement strand
TATACCAAATTTCTTGCAAATCGAAGGATATATAGGGACATTGGTGCACAATTTACAAGAAATCGGACGAAAATATATATGGGAGCTATATCTAAATCTGAACCGATTTTCCCAATTTCAATAGGGTTCGTCCTTCGGCCAAACAAGTGAGCTGTGCCAAATTTCATCCAAATCGGATTATAAATGCGGCCTGTACTTTGTTTACAATTTAACACCAACAGACGTGCAAATCGAAAGATATATAGGGACTTTGGTGCCTATATCGGACGAAAATATATATGGGAGCTATATCTAAATCTGAACCGATTTTTCCCAATTTCAATAGGGTTCGTCCTTGGGCCAAATAAGTGACCTGTGCCAAATTTCATCCAAATTGGATCATAAATGCGACCTGTACTTTGTTTACAATTTAACACCAACAGACGGACAGACGGTCATGCATAAATCGACTCAGAAAGTGATTCTATGCATATTCCCAAAAGGAACAATGGGGTCTATCTCGTTTCCTTTTGCCTGTTACAAACATATGCACAAAGACATAATACCCTATACCACAGTGTGGTGAAGGGTATAAAAATTTGGTTACTTTAGGTTTTGGTTGATTTGACCCTCGGAATATTTACCGACCATCTTCTAAAATTATTGATGTTCTGCTTAAAATAATGGTATCTAAAGCGACTAGAAAATCTGCTAAAAATAAAGTTTTCGGTTCTTTGCACCCCCTAAACCTCACCGAAAATTAAAGGTGTCGTCCTTGGCCATAACTGGAACTTCATCTAAAATTTCAAAGCGGTCATGGTCCATTTAACCCGCTAAATACTTACCGATCTTTTTCAAAACAGACCTGCTTTTTCTGTACCGATTCTTACAATGACGAAGGATCTGTTATTAAGTCTAAATCCGGACGAATTTAGAGCCTTGGAATTAACAGTTGGCGGCGAAAGCAACAACCATACATATAGAAAAGTATATGTATGGTATACGTTTTATACTCACGTGATGTTAAGCACAAATAAAAGGAGATTTAATTATTAAAATAATGTCAGGCGTAAGATTTATTGGTTTTTTATTTGGGTAAATGGGGTTTTTATGAAATTGATCAAGGCGATCGGTTTGTTGTTGCACTACTTGTTTATGAGTGTGTAGAAATGGGAGGATCCCGGATTTTAGTCCCTTTTGTAGATGGGAGGACACCGATGACTACAGGTCCAAATCGATGAGGTCGTCATCTGTGTCCATAGGTGTGGTACCCACGTACTGTTTAATGGCCGTGCTGCCGTCAAAATCCTCCGACCCTTACACTGGTGCAACCTTCACCGCCGCTGCCAGGACCTTCATTTGGTCCGCAATTTCTCGGAGCAACCTATTTGTTGTCTGCGACTCCATTTTTTCCCTATGCTCTTGTTTTGGGTTTATTAGCCGATCCGCTACGGAAGATTTTTTGGTTGATGGGATTCGGCCCTGGTTGTTGTCAAACTGCCGCTGGTTGTTTGGATGCAATAGTGTGTGGTGCCGTTCCCAACATATCCTATACTTGCCTACTTGGCCCGATCCCCTTATCCATGTAAAATTTTACGATACTCAGGCCATAATTGCGGCCTTTGGAACGATCAGAAAAATTAATAAAAATTAAGTACTTGGTCCATTTCATTCCCTATATTTACCGATCTTTACCAAAAAATCTTAATTGGCCAGGATCGGCCCCACATGCCTGTATCATGTTTACACGGACGGACACACATGTCTAGATCTACTCAGCTAATCAAGATATGACGATCGGCATACATAAAGGTGGGTCTATGACCAATATTTCGCGTCGTTACAAACGCTTGGTGCTGCACAAAACTATAATAACCTGACAAAGTTGTGTAGGGTATAAATACGTCATAATATGCCGTAACACAGTCATAATTCCTGAGAACGTCAACACAATCTGGTCTTCGGCAATACTTTCATACACAGCTGTTATATTTTCCGCGGAACGAGCAAAACGACAGGTATATCATAATTGTAAAAGCTCCAGCCTCCTTAAATTTCTTAACAATTTTGCCAATTTCTTGCGTAGGTGGAGAAATATCAAACCAACAAAATTCTGTGGCAGAATAAAAATTTTGTATACCTTTCACCACACTGTGGTACAGCGTATTATGTTTTTATACATATGTTAGTAGCAGGCAAAAGGAAACAACAGAATATGCATAGAATCACTTTCTGAGTCGATTTCTCTATCCATGTTAAATGGTAAACATTTATGATCAGGAATTTGGTACATCCCACTTATTTGGCCCAAGGATCGCTTCAGATTTAGATATAGCTTACATATATTGATTCGTCCAAAGTTGTGCTGAAATCGGTTCAGTTTTAGATATAGCTCCCGTCTATATTTTCGTCCGATTTTAATTAAATGATGCACTAAAGACCAAAAGTTAGGCCGATTGGCATAAAAATTGCACAACGTACTAAATTTGTTATGAATTAAGCATTGGCAAGTTTCGTGGAAATCGGTTCAGATTTAGATATATATATATATATATATATATATATTCGTTCGATTTTAAGTAAATAGTCCATCAAAGTCCGAATATTTGATCGATTGTTACAAAATCTTGCCAAACGTATTGCCTAAAGTGTGTCTAGTGTTGTTGAAATCGGTTCAGATGTGGATATAGCTCCGATGTATTTTGTATCCGATTTTAGGTAAACGGTGCACCAAACTCTTCATTTTTGTCAGATTGACACGAAATTGTGCACAACGTACAAAATTGAGCCTAGAATGACATTTTAATTTTTTATAGAAATCGGTTCAGAGGCAAATATAGCTCCCATATATAGTTGCTACCGACTTCATGTTAATTACGCACCAAATAACCAACGCTTATCCGATTAAGGTTTGCTTTAAATCGATTTACATAATTTTGACCCATTGTAAAAAAACAACTCTAAATCTTTCCGGATGAAATGAATTTTAGAAAATTTTGCGCCGTTAATACAATGATTTTGATCACTGTGTTCTGTGAAATATTTTGGCTCAATCGAACAAAATGTGGGTATTCTGTATCCAATTTCATCAAATCGAACAAAAATATATATGGGAACTATGTCTATACAGCAGACTTTTTGCGGTTTGTTCTGTTTTAATGATTTCGGACCTATTTTTCTTTGTTCTGAATATCTCCTTTCATCCTCGGTTTTATTGGTGGTGATGTCGGCGAGTCAAACGAAAGATAGACTGATGCTACGTAAATGTTGCGATTCCCCTGCTTAAATATAGTTACGCCAGATGTTGACAAATCTAGGGAAAAGAGGAAGCACACGTTTTTGTGGCATATTATACTGGTATTGCGGTCGGGAATCTGTATTCGCATAGACCTGTTGATATTTTGGATTTTTCCTTAAAGCCATTGTCGTCATCTCACTCCGATGGAGATTTATGTGGATGAACAACACTTAATTTACCCCAAAAAAACGATACTCTTGGAGTCGGTCATCTCCCTCACTTTTGTTGTTGGGTATTTCCCTCTCGCTACATTTTGTATCTTGTTGAAATAGACAACGTTGGAAACGTAGTGAGCCTCATCCTTAGTCCTGTCCAAACCTACCACAAGGAAAGTGCCTTCTTCGCCACTTCTTTACCAGTATTGCCTTGTTCTGCCAAACAAAGATTTCGAGCCTGCGTTCTGTCGTGAACTCGTTGTCCCACTCTCTGTCGTAGATCGTTTCCTTTTGTTGTTGAGGAATGTTTCTTTCACTCGCCAACGTGAGTCTGAATGTTGTTTGTCTCCTTTTGGGGATAACTCTTGCTACTAGTCAGTGCTCTTATGCTCCTTCCTGACTCGAATTCTAGCATTCGAGAGTCCCCCTTGAATTCACAGCCAGCCAGATCAATGCAACATCCTTGCAGTAGGTGATCCATGATGTTATAATTGACCTCATCCATCACCCCCTTATAGGTCTCATTTTTTTATTTTTCTAGACGCACTATTCTCGTCAATTACTGCATAGCTAAACTCGTCTCAATAGCGCCTTCTGTCAACTTTCGCATAAGATGGTGTCTTCTTTCGTCAAGTGCGGTTAATTATTGTGGGATTTCCGGTGTTTATTCTAGTGTCAGCTTCGCCACTCTCAGTCGATGCGTTCTTTAGTGAACTCGCTGCACCAACCTCATTAGATAGTCGCCCTTGAATTCGCAGCTATCCATATATATTGGGACCCACCTTAGATCAGTTGCTCTATGATCTTATTATAGACCACATACATCACTTTATTGTGGATTTCCTTCTCTAGTTTCACGAACGCAATATTCTTGTCGTTTACTGTATAAATGACCTCGGCTCTATAGTGTCTCCTGGCAACCTTCACATAAGATGTCGGCTCCTTTCGTATAGTCCGTTAGTCTTAATTCTTTTGGGATTTCCGCTCATTACGGAATATTCTGATGCAGTCCTCGTCTTCTTAATATTAGAGCAAGCTTCACCGACCTCAGTCGATGAATTCCGGTGACAGTTTTCTTTAACTTTGTGTTGGCTCTGCTTTCTCTTTATATTTATATTAGCCGAAGGGAAACTCTTATTCTCTCTTTGGGGTTCGATTCCCTATTTGGAGACCTAATCCTCTTGGTCGTTTACAGGGAAGTAGAGGATTCATAGTTCTTCCTCCGGTTCATCCAGGCAGTACCCAGATTACTGCTTTATTTTTAATGTGAGATGGCGACACCCTTGCACTCCTCCTCTACCATCTTGTCAGCCTCTTTGCTCCTCCGGCATTCTAAGTTGGTTACGTAAGTTTTAACCTTGTGTTCAGAATCGGTATGTCAGTTTGAGTACCACTCTGTCTCGGAAGGCTAGTTCGAGATTGCTGTTCCCCTATAGTTCTTAAAATCACATTAATTTTACATGCTTGTAGCGGTTACATGCTTGTAGCGGAATACAGTTGCTTACGGTAACAGGTTGGCGACAGGCGTGACTCGTGGGCAGAAACACTGAGTTATTTATGCTCTGCACAGTAACTTAATTCTTCTTCGTATATTCTATACTTATACCATTATGTCTTTGTGGATATGTTTGTAACAGGCAAAAGGAAACGATATAGACACATGGTTCCTTTTGAGAATATGCATAGAAACACTTTCTTTCTCGGGTTATGCATGTCCGTCCGTCTATCTGTCTGTCCATGTTAAATTGTAAACAAAGTGTAGGTCGCATTTATAATCCGATTTGGATGAAATTTTGCACAGCTCGCCTTATTTAGCCCAAGAACAAACCCTATTGAAATTGGGAAAAATCTGTTCAGATTTAGATAAAGCTCCCATATATATTTTCGTCCGAATTAAGTTAATTGATGCACCAAACTCTTTGAAAGAATTTTGGAATAGTGTACTGAATTAGGTCTAGAATGAAGTGTGTTAAATTTTCTGAAAATCGGTTCAGATTTAGATATAGCTCTCATATATATTTATGTAAATGGTGCACCAATATATATCTTTCGATTTGCACGAAATTTTGCATAGTGTACTGAATTAGGTCAAGAATGAAGTGTGTTAAGTTTTCTGAAAATCGATTCAGATATAGCTCCCATATATATTTTCGTCTGATTTTATGTAAATGCTGTACGCGATTTTATGTAAATGCTGCACCAAAGCTCCTAAATTTCTTTCGATTTACACGAAATTTGGCATAGCGTCCTGAATTGAGTCTAGAATGGAGTGTGTGAAATTTACTGAAAATAGTTTCAAATTCAGATATAGATCACATATATATTTTCGTCCGATTTTATGTAAATGTTGCACCAAATTCCCTAAATATCTTTCGATTTGCACGAAATTTGGCATAGCGTACTGAATTAGGTCTAGAATGGTGCGTGTTAAGTTTTCTGAAAATCGGTTCAGATTTAGATACAGCCTTTATATATATTTTCGTCCGATTTAATGGAAATGGTGCACCAAATTCCCTATATATCTTTAGATTTGCACGAAATTTGGCATAGTGTACTGAATTAAGTCTAGAAAGATATGTGTGAAATTTCGTGAAAATCGGTCCAGATTTAGATATAGCTCCCATATATAGTTTCGTCCGATTTTATGTAAATGGTGACCACTGGCATAGCGTTCTGAATTGCGTCTAGAATGTTTTGTGTTACGTTTCGGGAAAATCGGTTCAGCTTTCGATATAGCTCCCACATATACATATATATTCGTCAGATTTTATATAAATGGTGCACCAAACTCCTATTTGTCCGATTAACACGAAATTTTTGCACAACGTATCAAATTCAGACTTAAATGACATTATTGTGTTTTGGTGAATTTGGCGCAGATGCAGCCATAACCTCCATATGTATTTCGAACGGGTGTCCGATTGAGATTAAATTTTTAACAGTGTGACGTACTGTTTTCCATAAATTCCCGAATGAAATTAAATTTAGCATAGGTTGCAGAAAGGCTTGATTATGTTCCTTCGAGTGCACATTGATATAGAATAGTAAGGATACATATGTAGAATATACGCAAAGTGGTGAAGGGTACCATATAGTCGGCCCAGTCCGACTTTACTACTTTCCTTACTGGTTGTTTTTTGTTTTAGTGGAGCACCCCCAATTATCAATTTTGTTCCGCGGGGAAAAGGCCCTACATGTAAGTGATCAAACTATTCCATGACCTTCCAATTTATCAGATTGTAATAGATTAGGGTGATCATCCACATTCCATCTATCCGGCACCGGTATGAGGCTGACAACTCTCTCGTGTCTTAAACTTCTTTAAATCTCCACTCCAACAAATTTCCAGATTATCATTTGATTTTGGAAGAATTAGACAGATTTTCTTGAATTATAAATAAATTGTTCGACTCTTTAAATTGGGCAATAGACTTTTAATTTTTAGAATAACTTACCTCCAAATTATAAAGTTGAATATATCTTAACGTCAAGTTAGATATTCACTGTCCATGACCTATCGCTTTTGGCATCCATCTAACGCATCAACGATTTATTCCACCTCCATAGCTATCAGTTAGCAAATTAAATTTAATTCCCCTAAAAACAAAAGCTATAAATCTTGCAAATAATAATCAAAAATCTCATATCATATATCTTGTGTAATGTGCAGAGCACACACATACATATGCATGTATATGTATGATAATCTTTAAACATTGTCACACACACACTCTCATAAATCTCTGCTTGTAGGCCTAACAACAATAAAAAAGTAATTAAAAATCCAAATATAAACGTTGTTTAAAAAGAAGAAGAAGAAGAAGAAACAACAAAAATATTATTAAAAATTTAGATTTCTTTAATTTTCAATTATCTCAACAACTACAACAATGAAATCAAACACAACAAATCTAAGTTGTTGTGTCAAACAGACTGAAAGAGAAGAAGAAGAAGACGGAGACGACGATGAAAATTAAAAACAAAACCTCATTCATGCTGTGATAAAAATTTAAAAACAAAACAACAGAGAAATTGAATCCCTTGAAGAAAAACAGAGTAATGGGAGGGGGAGGACTTCTCTGGAATCCTGGGAAGTGATAAAGCTGCTTGTCTTGTTGCATGCTGCATGTTGCAAGATAAATACAATAATTTAGTAATGATGCTGTGATATTCAACACAAATAGCTTAACAAGAGCTAGACACGTACATACGCATACACAGGCACGCATTACTAAACAGACAGAAAGAGACTACAACTAAGACAATAATGGGCCAGCAAATACCAGCTGTACAAAATGAACACGACGACGACAATACGTTAGGACTTTTAAACTACATACATATGTATGTAATATTGTATGTATGTAATATTGTATAAACAGGCAAACGTATGCCTATATGTATTATGTATTTTTGAGATATGTGGGTATATGTGTAACTACTTTTGGTATGATTACACCATAAAACAAATAGCACAGTGGTCATACGAACCTCTAAACGAATTGAAATATATTGACAAAATTTCGAATAGAGTTGTCTTTTCTCTGCTGGCAGGTCAAGTTCGAAGACGGGGTATATCGGTCCACGTTTAGACATATCCGCATATAAGGTACATTAGGTTCTGATTGGGTATTAAATCCTACCGCTAAAAATATAAACATAGGTCTATTTTTCGCATAGCCCCATATAAGGGTACCCCCCAAATTTTCTGAATTTTGGGGTTCTTGAGCGCGTTTTTCAACCGAATTCGCTGAAATTTGTTACATTGGGTAAAAATTTCTCCACTAAAAATTATAAATATAGGCCCACTGGTAGCCTTTATATTCTACCCTTCACCAAACTGTGGTACAGGATATTATGTCTTTGTGCATATTTTTGTAACAGGCAAAAGAAATCGAAATAGACCTATGGTTCCTTTCGAGAATACGCATAGAATCACTTCCTGAGTCGCTTTATGAATGTCCGACTGTACGTCCGTCCATGTATTTATGATCCTATTTCGCATTTATGATCCGATTTCAATGAAATTTGGCACAGGTCACTTTTTTGGCCCAAGGAAATTGAAAAAAAAAACTGTTCAGATATAGATAAAGCTTCCATATATAGTTTCGTCCGATTTTTTGTAAATGGAGCACCAAATACATAAATATTTGTCCAATTTAGATAATATTCTAAAAAAATCATTCTATAATACGTTCGAAATTGGGTTATATCGGCCCTTGATTAGGCACAGCCTCTCATAAAATAACTCCAAATATTCGCTAATTCCTAAACGATGTAAGCAACATCGGTAAAGCTTTAGGTATAGCCTCATATAACCACAAATTTGTAGTATTTTGAGAAGTTTATACGCGTGGGAGAGATTTCAGGAAAGGAGGGTATGCAAAGTTCGACCCAACCGAATTTAACGCTTTTTATACAGTTTACCACACTGTGTGTGTTTGTGCATATGTTTCTAACAGGCAAAAGGAAACGAGATAGACCCATGGTTCCTTTTGAGAATATGCATAGAATCGTTTTCTGAGTCGATTTATGCATGTCCGTCCGTCTATCTGTCTATATGTCCATGTTAAATTGTAAACAAAGTGCAAGTCGCATTTATTACCCAAATAAGATGAAATTTGGCACAGATCATTTATTTGGCACAGATCATTTATTTGGCCCAGAGACGAAACCTATTGAAATTGGGAAAATCGGTTCAGATCTAGATATAGCTCCCATATATATTTTCGTCCGATTTTTAGCAAATGATGCGCCAAAAAGTCAAATTTGAGCGGATTGACACGAAATTTTGCACAACACACTTAAATTAGGATAGACTAACGTGTGCCAAGATTTATTGAAATCGGTTCGGATTTAGATATAGCTCTCATATATATGTTCGTCCGATTTTTCTAACGTGTGCCAAGTTTTATTGAAATCGTTTCAGATTTAGATATAGCCCACATATGTTTGTTCGTCCGATTTTTCGCAAATGGTGAACCAAAGAGTAAAATGTAGGTCGAGTGACATGAAATTTTGCACAACGAACCGAATTTAGGATAGATTGATTGAAATCGGTTCAGATTTAGATATAGCTCCCATATATATCATTCGTCCGATTTTTAGCTAATGGTGCATCAAAGAGTCAAATTTAGGCCGATTGACATGAAATTTTGCACAGCGTACCGAAGTTAGGATAGCCTAACGTGTGCCAACTTTTATTGATATCGGTTCAGATTTAGATATAGCTCCCATATATATGGTCGTCCGATTTTTCGCAAGTGGTGCATCAAAGATTTAAAGCGTGTCCGATTGGCACAACATTACGCGCAACGTATCGAAATGGGTCTGGGTTAACCGTTATATGGGGGCTACCCGAAAAAGTGGACGATATTAATAATTTTTAGTGGAGACATTTGGTACGTGGACCGATAAAGCTCATTTTCGGACCTGCATACAAGAGACAACTTTATGTAAAATTTTGTACCACATATCTCAATTCGTTTAGACGCTAGAGTGATTACAACAGAAAGACGGACCTGCATAAATCGTCATAGAATTTTACGCTGATCAAGAATATATACTTTATACAAATATACCCGGTTATTGATCGTTGGGTTAAGTCGGTTCACATATAGACACAAAACACATAATTAACTTAGTCGAATTTCATGTCGATTCATGTCAATGGTCCTTCAAAAATTCAAGGTCTGTAAGGATGTATTTCTTCAATATAGCCAAAGTGGTAAAGGGTATCATATAGTCGGCCCCGTCAGACTTTACTACTTTCCTTACTGGTTTCACTTGTTTTATTTATTTAAGTATTTATTTATCTCAGATTATATGCTGCCTACTAAATGACTTTGAAGACTTTGTGAATGTAAACGACATAGTGGAGAGTATAGAAAGTACGACCTGACCGAAAATAGCGATGTTTTTTTTATTTTTATATTACTTATATAGACGTATGCATAGCTCCCGCTTACCCATACAGACCTGTACATAACTAATTCCTACCTATACAGAGTTCTGTTGAGGTTTTCCACACTTACTCGACTCTCTAAGACATCTTACTCACATATACAGAACTTTATAGAGTTCCCCTTTAATCATATTGGCCTCTATGGAAATCAATTTCGCCTATAGTGACCTCTTTGGAGCATCTTATCAGATATACATACATCCATATGTTTCGAGAGTCCCTCTATAAATCTCCTCCCCACCTATAATGTACAATACAGAGCTCAGACTAGTGGATATTTGGCGTAGATCTATTAAAAATATTTCTGATGCGTATATTTTAAAGAATTAAATATGTAGAACGCCTCTTCAGTCATGAGACCACAATGTAGCTCCTGATCACCTAAATGAACCAGATTTAGGGGACTCCCTTGGTTAAAAAAAAATTAATTTTATATTTTTATTTAATTCGAACCTACACTAATGTCCCTATAAAACTTCAAGGGTGCTTCTCAAATTTTGAACGGGTTTTTCTCGAAGCTGTGTTTTTACAAAAACCAATAATGCAATCGGTTCCAAATTTTAACACGATGTTATTTACATACATACCTATCGTATTAACTAGCACAAATTTAATCGGTCCAGATCTTCCTTATTTCCTAATATGATTTGTGGTCAAAAAATAGGGAATTTTTCAAAGATCAAATTTCATAGGTCCACCATTTTGTTAATTTTAATTTATAATCCTAGTTCATACCAGATCCAAAAATCTACTCTTTTAAATGGAAAAAAACATTTTTAATCAGGGCTTAAGAAAACCGTAAAAATTACAAAATTTCATTTTCCAACGAATGTGGCCCAAAAAATTAATTATAATTAGTTTTTATATAATAACCAAAAAACTATATATTTCCTATACCCAATAAAACACTGTGCACAATGAAAAATTATTTGATTTTTACACATGAGTTTTTTCTACATCCTAGCACTCATACACCAACATTAAATTCACATATAAACAAATATGGTGTAAATTGTTTTAAAAAATTTTGCCACACATGTGTAGATTTATTTACAACAAAAGCACACTTTTTCTCATTTCTTTCAATGAACACAACATTCGCGCAATGCAAAATTGGGACGCCTAAAAGTAGGCCTTAAGTAACGAGTTTCGCGATAACACTACCTTCATCACTATAGCAAATATAAGCTTATTTAAATCTAAATTTTATTTATTTCTATGCTATGAAGATCCAAAATTATAGCAAATTGTAGTGCAAATTTGCTGTTCATTTCAATATAATTTTTGTATTATTAATACAAATAAATATCCATTTCAGACGGCCTTCGAGAATCCATCTCTGTTTATCTCTGATATTATCACATATTCTATTAAAAAAAAAAAACTACAACAATATCACAAAAATATTCCTCAAAAGCATTCAATATATAGGCCTTTTGTCATTCATTCAGAGGAATGCTTATGACTATACGACATAAGAGAAATACCACACAGACGAGAGTGTTTATGAAAAACTGCAAATATTTGAGTGGTTATCACAAACGGGCAGACGTTATGGAATTTTCGGTAAATCGAAAATAAAAAATAATTGACAAAAAATATTTAATAAAAAAAAAATAAAAATCATATTAACGATTATTTTATTAAAGGTACTCTTACTGATAACGCATGGTAGAGTATAAATTCCTCAAACTACTGTAATTTAGATTACAAAGTTATATGAGGCTATGCCTAAAGGGGGACTAATATTGATCACATAGTGTAGGAAAATGGTGAATATTTGGGGATATCATTATATGAGGGCTATGACTAATTAGTGACCGGTATATGCCAATATTGAACCCAATATTTTAATCGTTTATCTCAATTCTTTCCTTCAGGAGGTATCACCCTTCACCACTATGAGTATATTAAACAGCATTATTAACATGAAATTGGATGAAATAAAATATGTGATATTTATCTAAATGTGAATCGGACTAGATCTATCCATAAACATGTCATTCGTTTGGGACAAAGGTATGAAAATCGACTTCAAACAAATAGTAATAGGTCATCCGTTGGGCTATGTCTGTAAATCGGACGAAAATATATATGGAAGATATACCCAAATATGAAACGATTTCAACGAAAGTTGTCACAGGTTAAGTTATAGTAATTTCGGTACATTTAGTTCCTATCAGCCATATATTGTTTTCTTGGTGCGTCAATTACTTCATATCAGCTATATCTAAATCTCAACCGGTTTTTACGAAACTTGGCACTCAAAATTCTAGACTAAATTCAGTACGTTATGCAACATAAGAACTTTGGCACATAATTTATATTAAATCGGACGAAAAAATATATATCTAGATCTGAACCGATTTTCACGAAACTTGGCAGATATCGTTCTAGGCTCAATTCAATACGTCATGCCAAATTTCGTGCAAATGGAGAGATATGTAGGGACTTTGGTGCACCATTTACATGAAATCGGACAAAACTATATACGGGAGCTATATCTAAATCTGGGCCGATTTTCATGAAAATTGGCAGACATCATTCTAGGCTCAATTCAGTACATTATGCCAAATTTCGTACAAATCGAAAGATATATAGGGACTTTGGTGCACCATTTACATGAAATCGAACGAAACTATATATGGGAGCTATATCTAAATCTGAACCGATTTTCTCGAAACTTGGCACACATCATTCTGGACATAATTTGGTACTCTGTGCAAAATTTCATGCACATCGAAAGATATAGAGGGACTTTGGTGACCCATTTACCTTAAATCGGACGAAACTATATATGGGAGCTATATCTAAATCTGAACCGATGTTCTCATAACTTGGCACACATCATTATGAACCTAATGCAGTACTCTGTGCCTAATTTCATGCAAATCGAAAGATATAAAGGGACTTTGGTGCCCCATTTACTTTAAATCGGACGAAACTATATATGGGAGCTATATCTAAATCTGAACCGATTTTTTCCAATTTCAATAGGGTTCGTCCTTGGGCCAAATAAGTGACTTGTGCCAAATTTCATCCAAATCGGACTATAAATGCGACCTGTACTTTGTTTACAATTTAACATCTACAGACGGACAGACGGACGGACGGCGGACATGCATAAATCGACTCAGAAAGTGATTCTATGCATATTCTCAAAAGGAACCATGTGTCTATCTCGTTTCCTTTTGCCTGTTACAAACTTATGCACAAAGACATAATACCCTGTACAACAGTGTGGTGAAGGGTATAAATAGGGGGTTATATGGGGACTACCCCTTAAAAGGGGTGAATATTAATAATTTTTGGTGGAGAGATTTGCTATCCAATGAGAAGCCAAAATACCGAATTACAGCCAATTCGATTGAAACCCGTGCTCAAGAACACCAACATACCGAAAATTGGGGGGTACCCTTATATGGGGGATACCCGAAAAAATGGACCTATATTTATAATTTTTAGTGCGGAAATTTGGTACCCAATAAGAACCCAATGTACCAAATTTCAGCGAATTCGGTTGAAAACAGCGCTCAAGAACCCTAAAATACCGCAAAATGGGGGGTACCCTTATATGGGGGCTATCCGAAAATATGGACCCATATTTATGATTTTTAGTAAGGAAATTTGGTACCCAATAAGAACCCAATGTACTGAATTTCAGCGAATTCGGTTGAAAAACGCGCTCAAGAACCTCAAAATACCGAAAATTGGGGGGTACCCTTATATGGGAGCTATGCCTAAACGTAGACCGATAAAGCCCATCTTCGAACTTGACCTGCCTGCAGACAAAGGACGACTCTATGCAAAAATTTGGCGATCTATCTCAATTCGTTTAGACGCTAGAGTGATTACAACAGACAGACGGACATGGCTATATCGTCATAGAATTTTACGTTGATTAAGAATATATATACTTTATAGGGTCGGAAATGATTATTTCGATGTGTTACAAACGGAAAAACAAAATTAATATACCCTCCATACTATGGTGGAGGGTATAAAAATAATATACCCCCAATACTATGGTAGAGGGTATAAAAAGTTTTTAAAACCCACGCCTTGATAAAATGTATGAACTCCTTACAATTTTTTTCTTTATAAATCCACTCCTAGGAAGTCCTTACAAAAACATTTTTTTAACCAGTGAGCGGAGAAATATAGTCGGACGGGGCCGACCATATGATACCCTACACAACTTCCACGAAAATTTAACATTCTGTAGTTCTATATTCTGAGCTTGGGCAATATTTCGCGATATTTGCACCCTCTTGCCCGATTAGAGGTCATCCCAAAATTATTATCTGATCATCGCCGAAAATTATAGGCGTTGTCCTTGACCATAACTGTAACGTCATGGAACATTTCAAATCGATCAGCGCTATATTTCCACCCGCCCGTGTGGTAATGGCTTACTACATAATATCTGAATACGTAAGCACCTGTAAATATTTACGTGTAACTCCCACATCAGAGTATCAATTTAAAGGCCAACTACTCTTCTTGGATATGCAATCGACTTCTCGGGTCAATGTCCTTCAGGAGTAAATATATACGCTCCAGAATACAAATTTTGCAATTTTTCACACAAAAGTCAGGGTCCATTAGACCCGCTAAATATTTACCGATTTTTATGAAAGCAGGCTTGCTTTTTCATTGGCCCGATCCCCTTCTCCATGTGAAAAATTCGCGATGTTTGGGCCATAATTGCGGCCTTTGGAGCGACCAGAAAATCAGACAAAAATAAAGTATTTGATATATTTCATCCCCTAAATATTAACCGATATTTATCAAAAACAATAGGGGTCTTCATTGGCCAAAACCCATCCTACATGAAAAATTTCGTGAAGATTGGTCCATAACTGTGGCATCTATCGTGTTTGCAAATTATAATAGACTGATGGACGGACAGACATCTTTAGATCGACTCAGCTAGTCGAGATATGTTCGCTATACCAAGACCCACCTTGGACCAATATTTCGCGGCACTACAAACTCTTGGGGCTGCCCAAAGCCATAATATCCTGACAACATAATTGCGTAGTATATAAACATCGACGCCTAGATAGTCCTTACAAAAATATTTTTAATAAAACAACGACATGATAGCCATTACAAAAATATTTTTTTTATTAATCCACGCCTTGTTAAATCTTAGAAAAATATTTTTTAATAAATCTAAGCCTTGTTAAATCGTACACAAATATTGTATATTTCTGAACATCCCATCCTCGTTAATTGTACATATTTTATATGCCTAAAAATTGCATGTGCATTTTAACACATTTGCCATTACCTCCCACCATGATCCTGACTATGTTGCCGTTACGACCATGGCGCTATTGCCTCGTTACTTTGGGCATTTTTGCCTAAATTTTTTGTTCTTTTAGTTGATGGTCTTGTTTGTTTGTGTATAAAACCAAAATTATTAACATTATCAATGTATGGCTGAAAAATAATGTGCACATACACATAAAAATACATATTTTCGGGAAACTATGTGGGTGTTTAATGTTTGTGCCACATAAGCCATGATGTATGCTTTCAACAACAAAACATGGTGTTATGTGATATGAACATTATTACCTACCTACCTATCTAGTAAATGGTAGTGCATTACTCATTTGCCTAAAAGTAGACTACATTTTGTTGTTAGCTATTCAAGTTTAGTGGGAAAATAAAGGGAAATTTTTAGATTTTTTCACACCAACATATTTTCGGCACTAAAATTCTTTTTTACATATTTACCGTATGTACACATATTTGTTAGTATGTGTGATTTTATTTACACACCAAATGTGTGTGTGTGCGTACGTGCATGTTGGAGTATTACTTATGCGTGCATATTGTAAATCTACGATTTACTTGCATTGCATGTGTGTTGTCATGCAATTTTTTTCACACACACATGTTTATGTCTCTCTGTGTGTGCGTTGCGAACTATTCTTCCGTATTTGTAAATTATTCGAATGTCGTAAATAGTGTTATAATCCTATAATTTTTCTCATTGTAAGTTTTAGGCCTTTGCATGTGGTTGTTAATCTAATTGTGTGTTATTTAAGATTTAAAAACCAAAAAATTTTTGGCAATTACCAGTCAAATGTTTGAAGAAATATTGTCGGGATTATTTCGAAAAATATTTAGGCAGCTATTATGGCATCAAAGAAGGATTAAAATTACAAATACTCAAGATTTGAGATGAAAAATGATACAGGGAACAAACAAGAAGGCAGGAGCTCAAACAAAAAAGCGAACAGATTTACAAGAGAAAAGGAAGAGCTCCATCGGAGGAGAGATTTTTAAATGAGTCTCAAGGCGGAACATTTTTTGAATTTTCTTTATATAATTAGACTGGTCTTTCATAAAAATGTCGTCCTGAATTAGGAAGGCATTCCTTTCCTCATCAGGAAAATCTTCCTCATATCTCCTTGGGATATCTCCTCTTCACGCCTTGATAAATTATAAAAAAAAATATTTTTAAAGAATCCACGATTACCTAAATTATAAAAAATATTTTTTTAAAAAATACACGCATTGCTAAATTATAAAAAAATTATGTTTTAAAAATCCAAGCTTTGCTAAATTATAAAAATTAATTTTTAAAAAAGCCACGTCTTGATAAACTAAAAAATGATTTTAATAATCCATGTCTTACTTGGAAAATCTCCTCAGGCCACTTTCGCCTAATTTTAATACCCATGCTTTTAAAAGCACGACCAAATTTTTGCTTCAAAAAATTTTTTTTTTTCATTCATTTTTCATTGGCCGCATTAGCATCTGCTTCCTCGTGGTTGACATTATGAACCCAATTTCAATGATGATAAATATAAATTTAATTAAAGCACATTTAAAAACAATTGAACAAACGAAAAAGTTGGCTTTATTAAAAAAGTGATAATAGACATTTTTTGCACAGACAAACAAAAAAAAAACTAACACAGTTGGAGGCCTGCAACGCCTCGTAAACGCAAACGGATATGACACAGTCTGGCAATAAAGAAAAAAACTTTACACATCTCAAAGTTGCCAAATAATAAACAATAATGTTCGACTGCATATATAAAGCGTGTGTGTATGTGTGACTGAATATATATACACATATAATAGATAAGGTCAAGATACACGACCTTGAAAAATAGTTTTTTTAAAAATCAAATGTAGAAAAATAATTTTTGAAAAATCCACGAATTGATAAATTTTATAGAACAATTTAACTTTTTAAAAAATTCACGCCATAATATTCCTTACAAAAATAATTTTTAAAAATTAACGCCTGATAAAATGTAGAAAAATAATTTTTAAAAAATCCACTCTTTGATAAAATGTAGAAAAATAATTTAAAACAAGTGAAAAAAGCGTTAAGTTCAACCGGGCCGAACTTTGGATACCCCCCACCACCATGCAATGAAAATATAGGGAACATACCAAACAGGGCATACCGATAATTCTACAAACCGATAATCATACACCAAATACAAACCAGTGAGCAGAGCAGTATAGT
>NW_026875554.1:0-17806 GCF_032173495.1 Musca vetustissima | reverse complement strand
AAAAGTGGACCGATGTTTATAATTTTTGGTTTAGATATTTGGCACCAAATAAGAACCCAAAGTACCAAATTTCAGCGAATTCGGTTGAAGAACGCGCTCAAGAACTTCAAAATACCGAAAATTTGGGGGTACCTTTATATGGGGGCTTAGAAAAAGTAGACCGATGTGTATAATTTTTTGCGTAGATATTTGACACTAAATAAGAACCCAATGTACCACATTTCATCGAATTCGGTTGACAAACGCGGTCAAGATCCCCAAAATACCGAAAATTGTAGGGTACCCTTATATGGGGGTTATCCAAAAAAATGAACCTATATTCATATTTTTTGGTGGGGAGATTTGCTATCCAATAAGAACTCAAAGTACTAAATTTCAGCGAATTCGGTTGAAAAACGAGATCAAGAACCTCAAAATACCGAAATTTCGGAGGTACCCTTATATGGGAGCTATGCCTAAACGTGGACCGATATATCATCGATATACCATACCATCTTCGAACTTGACCTGCCTGCAGACAAAAGACGACTCTATGCAAAATTTTGGCGATCTATCTCAATTCATTAAGACGATAGAGTGATTACAACAGACGGACATGCTTAAATCGTCATAGAATTTTACACTGATCAAGAATATATATATATATATATACTTTATAGGGTCGGAAATGATTATTTCGATGCGTTACAAACGGAAAAACAAAACTAATATAACGTCCATACTATGGTAGAGGGTATAACAAATCATCTTGGACATACTATCAACATCTCGAGTATATGTCCTTCAGGAGGAAGTATATACGTCCCAGAATGAAAATTTTGTAATTTTTCACACAAAAGTCAGGGTCCATTTGACCCGCTTAATATTGACCGATCTTTTTCAAAACAGGCATGTTTATTCTTTGGCCAAATCCCCATCTCCATGTAAAATTTCACGATGTTCGGACCATAAAGGGCCATCCACACAAGGCGTGAAGATTTTTTAAAGAAGACTTTTTTTTCAAAGGGCCATCCATACAAGGCGTGGATTTTTTAAAGAAGACTTTTTTCAAAGGGCCATCCATACAAGGAGTGGATTTTTTAAAGAAGACTTTTTTCAAAGGGCCATCCATACAAGGCGTGGATTTTTTAAAGAAGACTTTTTTCAAAGGGCCATACATACAAGGCGTGGATTTTTTAAAGAAGACTTTTTTCAAAGGGCCATACATACAAGGCGTGGATTTTTTAAAGAAGACTTTTTTCAAAGGGCCATACATACAAGGCGTGGATTTTTTAAAGAAGACTTTTTTCAAAGGGCCATCCATACAAGGAAGAAGACTTTTTTCAAGGCTCATATAAGGCGAGGATTTTTTAAAGAAGACTTTTTTCAAGGCTCATATAAGGCGTGGATTTTTTAAAGAAGACTTTTTTCAAGGCTCATATAAGGCGTGGATTTTTTAATGAAGACTTTTTTCAAGGCTCATATAAGGCGTGGATTTTTTAAAGAAGACTTTTTTTAAGGCTCATATAAGGCGTGGATTTTTTAAAGAAGACTTTTTTTAAGGCTCATATAAGACGTGGATTTTTTAAAGAAGGCTTTTTTCAAGGCTCATATAAAGCGTGGATTTTCCATTTCTAAAACAATGTGTTGTTAATAACATTATTTTTTTCAATTTTCTCAAATGTGACCATAAAATGTATGTTTTTGAGTTATTCGTTAATATTTTCATCACCGAGATGATGTGATTACATCATATTTCAAACGTATACTACATGGCGTGGCTGTCATAAAATGGAAAAAATTGCGTGACGATGACAGCTATTTTGGGTAAAAATCACATTGTTAAGTATTTTCCTACAACGAGCTAAAGCCTACTCCACTCCATCCATAACTAATGTCTATCAGACATATTGCAATAAGGAAGTCTACAGAAAATGTTAATTGATAATGTAATAACGTAATGTTGAACGTTTTTTTTTAAGGAGACAATATGCGTGGAAGTGTCATGTAGGTCTTAGATATTGTGAGAGACATGTTTCCAAATTTGGTGGACATAAAATGTATTTAAAATAAAATAAATTACAAATTTTTCCGAAAATTGTACAGACCTCAGTTCTCGCTGAGGTCAAATTTTTTTCGATAGAAAAAATTCGCACATACCTCAGTTCTCGCTGAGGTCCAATTTTTTCCTATAGGAAACATTCACACAGATCTCAGTTGCTTACTGAGGACCATTTTTTCTATAGAAAAAAAATCTCACAGGCCTCAGTTCTCTGATGTCTAATTATTTTCTATAGAAAAAAAGTTCGTATAGGCATAAGTTCAAGCTGAGGTTCAATTTTTTTTAGAAGAAAATTCGCACAGACCTCAGTTACCCGCTGAGGTCCAATTTTTTTCTATAGAAAAAATTTCGCATAGTTCTTGCTCTGTTACTCTGGCCTGATTGTTGCAATTTTGTAGCTCTTTGATCCTCTTAATTGCCATATTATCATATACCGGACTATTAAATACAGGAAGTAATTATTTATTTTCTTTCTTCTTTCATTTCTTCTAGCCGGCAGCAATTTCTCAATAAAAACAAATTACGAAGCTACCTACCATGATTGATTAGAAGTTCGATGAAATAAAATTGGCTAAACCCCAAAAAAATATCCCCGTCCAACTCTTCAAATCTCCAATGGAACGAAGTGCTAGCGGTTGGTGCTTTTTTGAAACCATTTGTCTGGAATCACCGTCAAACTTGACCCACTTTTTTCTCTAATGATTCGTATTTTTATTCCGAGAATGGAAGTAGGAGTTGATTGTTTATATTTATCAAAAATAGCAACAATTAAGAGTTTTTGTTGTTTTCTTATTCTTCTTTTTAATTTGGTATCAATTTGTTCCAATTGTGTTCATGGGTTACTCCCCGTTTATTGTTCTTTAGCTAAATAACAAAAACGAAATCTCTAATTGTTTTCTTTTTATTTTCAATTTCAATTAGTTGTTAATTTTTTTTACTTCGCTCTGACGTGATCTGCAATAATTTATGAAATCGACAAAAGCACCGCATAATGATTGAAATTTGACATAGTTTTTTCGCCTTCTTCGTTTTTTTTTTTATCGGAACCCACCTACATCGAAACGTTTTTTTACTCCTCCTTTTTATTAATGGCACAGAAGTACTTCATCATTTCTTCACGTGTGTGGAACTAATCGGAGAATATCAACCAAAAAATATATATTTTGTGAGAGGAAAAAGTTATTGAAGATAATTTGACTACGATGTTCGTTTAAGAAGTATCGGCAGTTTTGTATTTTTTTTACAAAAGTTTTTACAGTCACTGTAGCACACAGTGTACGAACCGAATCTGATATCAACTCCTGAGAAAGTGCAGATGTTTTTTTTTTATACCCTACACATTTAATATTACCAAAGGTATATATGACAGCTATATCTAGATCGGAACCGTTTTCAAAAAAACTTGGAGTAATTTTTTTCAAAACTTTTATTTTTGGCAACCAACCTCGTATAGTAAACAATTTGTTATGCTAATTGTTGTGGGTAGCTGGATGACTGGCGGGATGGTGAGCTGTGAATGGATACTGGAATGTCTAAATGATGAACTGCCGGTCGGCCGGCAATACCTCACAAGTACTGTTTATTTTGCTTACAGCCTAATATGTTGACCAGCTATGTCATAAGTTGTGTGTGTGGGTGTTGTTGTACATTATTTAGGTTATTGCCATTGCCAAAAATAAAGATAAACATCTGAGCTCCCTTTATGAAAAAACTGAATACAGCCAACTCAGTAATAATAAAAATCACTGTTCGCTATTAGAGGGGTCTAAGAGTTTTTGTTATAGAAAAACAAGTACAAACGTCGTTAAGTTTCGCCTGGCGTCGTTAAGTTTCGCCCACCTTCAATGCTTGGACCAAAGTCGAAAATGTTCGTTTTCACCTTTCAAGAACCCAGTATCACATTTTTTTCACTGTTCGAAAATGTATTTTAAACATTTAAAATACCAAACAAAGACAGGACCATTTTTAGGAGTTATGCCATGACATTGCCCTTCAAATAACTAAAAAAGCCTAACTGCATTACCTTCGGCTAAAAAATTAACCCTCATCTGGAAATGCAGTATGTATGTGGGAATTTATATCTATGGTAAAAATGTATCCGAATGTATAGAAAAATTTTGCCATTAGTAGACTAATTTGTACAGTTATTATATCGGGATTTCGACATTTTACTCAACCTATTCGTGAACTGAGATATATGCGAACTGAGGTCTGTACGATTTGTTATCAAAGGGTTGACCTTCTGTGGGAGGTACCAATAGTATATGCCCTATATATCCCATCTTCGGGTTTGTTAAACAGAATATTACGATATACAATCAATGGCTCAAATCGCTTTATAGGAAGGAAAGGATCAATAGCTACATCTTCGAACTTGATCTATATGGACCGAATCAATAAGGAGTGGTTCTAAAATCCATATTTCGAAATTGGCTAATAAGGGTATATACTTGATTATGGAAATATGTCTAGTATATACAAGTATATATCCTTATTAGACATAGGGCTAGGAAAATTTTTCCATGGAAAAAATTGGACCTCAGCCTGAACTCAGATATGGTCTAACTTTTTTCTATAAAAAAATACAGATCTCATAACTAAGGACCTCAGAGGGCAACAGAGGAATGCCCAAATTATCCCATGGAAAAAATGGAACTCAGCCTGAACTGAGGACTTTGCTTTTTATACCCTACACAACTATGTTGTCAGGGTATTATAGCTTTGTGCAGCCCCAAATGTTTGTAACGCCGCGAAATATTGGTCCTAGACCCACCTTTAAGTATACCGATCGTCATATCTCGACTAGCTGAGTCGATCTAGACATGTGTGTCCGTCCGTCCGTCTGTCCATTATAATTTGTAAACACGATACAGGCCACAGTTATGGACCAATCTTCACGAAATTTTGCATGTAGGATGGGTTCTGGCCAATGAAGACCCCTATTGTTTTTGGAAAAGATCGGTTAATATTTAGGGGATGAAATGGACCAAATACTAAATTTTTGTCGGTTTTTCTGGTCGCTCCAGAGGCCGCAATTATGGCCCAAACACCGCGAATTTTTGCACGGAGAGGGGGATCGGGCCAGAGAATAAGCATGCATGTTTTGATAAAGATCGGTCAATATTTAGCGGGTTAAATGGACCCTGACTTTTGTGTGAAAAATGACAAAATTGGTATTCTATGGCATATATATTTACTCCTGGAGGATGTAGACCCCAGGAGTTGATAGCATATCCAAGAGGAGTGGTTGGCCTTTAAATTGATGCCAAATATAGTGATGTATCTACTCAGATGTGGGAGTTACAGTCAAATATTTACAGGTGCTTACGTATTCAGATATTATTTAGTAACCCATTACCACATTGGTGGGAGAAATATCGCGCTGATGGCTTTGAAATTTTTCATGAAGTTCCAGTTATAGTCAAGAACAACGCCTACAATTTTCGGCGATGATCAGATTAAAATTTTGGGATGAAATGGACGGAAAACATAATTTTTTGTGTGTTTTCGAGTAGAGTATAATCAAAAAATCACAACACAACCCACCTGAAGGTAATCTGGACAAGTAATTAGAAGGACTGTACTGAATATTCGAAAAAAAGTAAGAAAGAGGTGTTGTTAACCTCTAATCGGACAAGAGGGGGCAAATATCACGAAATATTACTCAGACTCGGAATAAACATCCTCAGAAAGTTAGAGTTCGTGGTAGTTGTGTAGGGTATCGTATGGTCGGCCCCGTCCGACTATACTGCTCCGCTCACTGGTTTTTTTATAGAAAAAAAATTAAACCTCATCGGGTAACTGAGGTCCATGCGATTCTTTTTTTCTATAGAAACAAAATTGACCTCAGCGAGGACTGAGGTTTTGTTTATATAGGAAAAAAATGGTTCTCAGCAGTTAACAGAGATCTGTGAGAAAAAATTGGACCTCAACGAGAATTGAACTGTGCTAACATTTTTCAAAACAAACCAGTAAGGAAAATGGTAAAGTCGGACTGAGCCGACTACAAGATACGCTTCACCACTTTGGATATATTGTACATATATCTCCTAACAGGCTCCGCCTTTTCGAAAGAACATTGAATTGAACACACTTGAATATATGATTTTTCTGGAACCTTTGCTAAATATAATTTCCTTCGGGCAAGTTTAGAGTCGCTTGCGTACAATATTTCTAAATCTTAACCGATTTTTACGGGGCTTAGCAGACATCATTTTGAACTCAATTCAGTACGCTATGGCAAATTTCGGGTAATCGAAAGATATATATATATATATATATATATAAATAGGGACTTTGGTGCACCATTCACATAAAATCGGATAAAATTATATATGGTAGTTATATCTAAATCGGAACCGATTCTCACGAAACTAACAACACATAATTCTAGGCTCAATTCAGTACCCTATGGCAAATTTCGTGCAAATCGAAAGATATATAGAGACTTTGGTGCACCATTTCTATTAATTCAGTACCCTAATTTACCCAAATGTCGTGAAAATCGAAAGATATATGCCAAATTTCATCCAAATTGGATGATAAATGCGACCTGTGCTTTCTTTATAATTTAACATAGACAGACAGATGGACGGACATGGATAAATCGACCCAGAAAGTGAATCTATGCATATTCCCAAAAGGAACCATGTGTCTATCTTGTTTCCTTTTGCCTGTTACAAAAATTTGCACAAAGACATAATACCCTATATCACAGTGTGGTAAAGGGTATAAAAATGTGGACCTTAGGCTGCACTGAGGTACGTGACGCTCAGAGAACAACAGAGATTTTTTCTGTAGAAAAAAATTTGAACTCAGTGAAAAATTAGGTCTGATCCAATTTTTTTATATAGAAACAAATTAGATCTCAGCGGGCAATTGAGATCTGGGCGATTTCAATTCTATAGAGAAAATTTTATTTCTATAGAGAAAATTTACATCCGCGTGCACTGCTGCGGATTTATTTTTCTGTAGAAAAAAAGTTGTGTTAATTTTTTGTATAGAACTAATTATGCCCCAGCGAGAACTGAGGTTTTTGCGAACTTTTTTCTATAGAAAGACCGGTTGAGGTCTATGAGATTTTTTTCTGTAGAAAAAAATTCATCATCAGTGGCCTACTAATGTTTGTGCGAGATATGATATATTTTCCTAAAGAAAAATGGTCAAAGCCAGACCTAAGGTTGAAGTGATTTTTTATGTTGGAAAAAAGGCTATATGTGAGAAAGTGAAGATTATTTGTATAAAATAATTGCCTTCAATGACCGATTGAGGTCTGTATCAAAGAGGTGTACATCTGTGGGGAGGTACCAGGCAATGTTGCCGAAAATGTCACTGATGGAGTGGTCGGATATTCCCTATCTTCGAACTTGTTTTATTTTGGAAGAAATTTTATTTTTAGACCCCATCGGTTACTTCGAGACAGGAGACGACATAAAATCGACTAAAATCATTATTTTCATTGGGCACATTTCCATTCGTATCATTAGCCATAAGACTGAGGAAACAATTGGACCTCTGTGAGAACTGAATTTTTTGTATGATAAAATTGGAACTCAATGGGAATTATTTCAAGGTTGGTCATCTAAGGAAACTATAATCTGTTATTGTTTTTTTAACTATGGTCTCCTTTTTGTGCAATATATAAATACGCCCTCTGTGAAGTCTCTCATGTTTTTCATTTTTGTTTTTTTATTTATATTTAATAATACAATTTTGAATATCCATTATTCAGTCATAACTTTAAATTTTGCAAAATAATTAACAAATTTCGAAATTGATGACTATAGAACGCCCCTTTATGTTGTAGATTTTTTGTAGAATTTGGAATTTTTTGATAATTATGATGTACACCTATGTAATTGCAAATTTTGAAGTACATTGCTCAGGGTGTGTCCATGTAGAACGCAGGTGTTAAGCGTTTTGCCGTCACATTTCATTTGATGTTTAATTATCAACGAATTTTATATGCTGACACATCTTCGCTGACACTACTCCGCCTGCTAGAATATACTTTTTCAGTGGCTAGAACAAAAATGACTTGGCAAATTAAAAATATTTTTTATGCAGATGACATTATGAAGATTGATTTATTGGATATTTCGTGAAAACATCATCGGCAGATCTATATATACAAATAAAATTGATTTGAAAATATATTGCAATATAAAAATCTATATTAGAAATATGTATAACAGCCGATCCCGATTTTATTTTATTTATTTATTATTATTTGTTTTTTTTTTTTTTTTGTTGGCTTACAAAAATCCAGTACCATTCCAATATTCTGCAGTGCTGTAACAAAATCCCATATATGCATTTCGTTTTTATTTCGGCTTAAAACCCCCCAATTAACCTTCGAACCTTGAAAAACGAAACGTCGTACAAATTAATTGAAAAGACAAACAAATAAATATTTTGTTGTTGTTTCGTTTACTCAACTATTAGTTTTGTAATTTATTTATATTTTTTGAAAATCTAATCGGCATAAATAAGCCAATATGCGCTGGCTGGCTGCATGGCAGTTGGTTTCAGTGGCCAGATATTAAATTTCATAATAATTGCATTGTCAGACAGCCACCGAATACACACATACACGATTAAATCACACATGTGTGTGTTTACAATAGAATGCAATCAAAATAATTTATCTTTGTATCGATTCAAAAACCAATCGATTCAAACAACAACAATAAAAAATTGAGAATGTAAGCCACTGGCATTCGGCAGCCGCATATTGTTTAACAATTATCATTACATATCAATCTATTAACCATTTGTCTGTTAAATTGTTATAAACAATATATTTTTGGGGGGATTTTGATTTTTCTTCACGGGGTGCATATTTTGTTGAAGTTTATCTCTAACAGATTTCCAAGTTATTTTGATAATTGTTCGGCATTGATTGGATTGGTTGTAAGTTATTGTCACCAGTGCAGCATTGTCATGAGTGTCAGATGATGGTTTTAATTGGAAGCATTTAAGAAACATATATTTTGGGCCGGGGGAATAAATTAAATGCAACTAGAACAAATTCAAAACATTAACATACATAGATAATCTTCCGCAAAGAAAGACCTCTACGAAAACCCGAAAAGCCAAATTTCAGCTACTTTTGTGAAAAAAAAGGCTTAATAATAACTAAAATGAGGCGAGGACCTTTATACGGGGACCTACGTAAAAACATGGACTTATAACAGAACAATTCTGCAAAAATGCTTCACATCCTCCATGAATTCTAAATATTAAATTACACCCACTATGGTGGGAAAATTCAACTAAAACTTTCAAAATACCGAAAAGGGCTATGTGAAAACATGGATCTATATTGATTGTTTTCTGCATATGCACAGAAAAAATGTATAATGAATTTATTCACAATTTCATTCATAGTTAATTTTTCCATATTGTACATATACCTCGCTTTAAATAAATGTAAAAATTCTTTTAATATAACCCCTATTTTTCCTAAAAATGTAACAATTACATTAATATCACAACCATTTTCCTAATTCGCTCTACTTTACCCCAATTTACGCTCATATTTCTTTTCTCTCTTTTTTGTGTTTTTTTTTTCTGATTTCGTTCTCCGCCTCTCTCCTTACGTGGTGTTTGTTAATTATTGTTATTTTGTTTCTAACAACCGCCTACTTTTCACTCACTCCATTGTGACTACTTTTGCATTCCATTGTTACTTTATTTAAAACACTCTTAATGACCTTTGATGTTAGAAAATTCACATATGTATCTTCCAAATTATTTCGATATAAATGCTCAATACAATTTATCAAACAAGTGTTGATATGAGCAACAAGACAAAACCCCTGACTGCAAATATGGAAAATTCATCTAAAACTATCAAAATAACAAAAATAGGTAGGTACCGTTATATGCAATACCAGGCTTCTTGGGATATAAGCTTCAACGCAATGTCAACATATAATTTTTACTCATATTCGCAACATATACGCATATATATATATATATATATATAATATTGCCTCCATCACACTGTGCAGTATGTAGATACGTTAAGGAGGTTTCCAGAAAAAATCGAAACACAAACTGAATATGAAATATAGGTGATAGGAGGTCTAATACATATATTTATGGCATAGCAAACACTTAATGTTGTCATGACCCCTCTGATATTTCCATTTGAAATATTTTTAGCATAACCGTAAGCGTTTCACGTACGACCATGTGTTGTGTAGTTTAAGGTGACTTGAACAATAAATGTTATTAAAACGTAAACAATAGTGCGTCGATGAACTTCAATCTCTGGAGGACGATGAAGCACCATCCATTATGACTGTGAAATACTGGTTTAAAGAATTCAATCGTGGCTGATACTTACAGAGAGCATTAATGCCGAAGATAAGTCAAATCCTATGAAATTTGTTCAGGGAAGTAGAAATTCGAACCTAATGGTCGCCTGTTTGTTCGACAAAACGGTAGCCCCCAATTATTTTGCGCTTGAGCATCTTGGCACTGCCAATTCTATGTGGTACGCCACAAAAGAGTGCGTGTGGTTGTGAACCATGACAATGAGAGCTCTCACTCAGCGACTAAAACCTCCTAGCCTCCTCCTCCTCCAAACATGGAATTTATTGGTTATTCGCCGTACACCCTGACTTGACACTGCGAGGAAGTTGTTTAACCAAATAAAATCCTGAATTCGCAATGACAGTCATTTCGATCGAAAATGGGCCTGTAACATTATATGGGAACCTATATTGAATTAAATTAATGCTTCCTCGCCTGAAATCTTCAAAATATATAAGTCATCAAGTGTATTTTTTTCAATTGATGTCTTCCCGAGATGATATAAGTAGGATTTAGGTTCAAAGTGCCTATGTTGAACAGTTCGACAATTTAAGTTTTCTTTCCCCTTGGGAAATTATTTTAAAGGTTCTTTTTAGCGAACAATAATTAATTAATCGATGAAAAACCAGCTGATTGTTCGGATTCAGAATGAAACATTCTTATACGCAAGTCCTTGCGACCATCACCAATATACAGTCGGAATCGCTTATAACATCGGTTAAGGGACCGGCGTAATTGGTCGCTATAAGTGAATTGTTGTTATAAACGATATCAAAATAAAGGCAGAATGTTTCCTGGGACTTTTTGTCCTTATAAATGGTTCGTTATAAACGTTTTCGACTGTACTAATATAGTACAAGATGCAATTCGGATTCGAGTAGGGTAAATGTGGTTACGTGTAGCATAGACACATGTGTATGTAGCATAGACCATGTGTCTATGCTTTATTAAACATTGAACATAGTGCATTGCTTTCAATTAATTTTCAATAGACAACACATATCGAATTTACACATCCCACCACATCAGTATTTGAAAATTAGTTCCTTCAACGGAAATGCATTTTCTTAACAAGATATGACCATAAATCGTTTCATTTATTTCAATTCAGTTTAACAAATACTACGGCTGCTGGTGGCGGCATTGTCTAGTTGATACTGAAAACCAATTGTCGATTGATTGTTAGACCTTTCGATAAATATCTCTGCGGATTTTCAATTAAAAAATTGTTGTTTGTTTTATTTTTTAGATTTGGTGAACCATTAGAGATATTTGAAATATGGTATGATAAGGTTGGGAAATTGACGGAAACGAATCATGGATATACACGTATAAGGTCGTCGAAGACGAAAGTTTTTTCGCGAAAGAAATATCTCTAAGCAAATGGTCGTATGTGGCGACCGAAGTTTTCGGAGTAATTCAAAAAAACGAAATATAACATGGAATTGACGATTAATCCGTCGTTCATGCTTTGGAGGTGTCTTAATCGGAGCATTATAAATTCTTCGACAGTAGAATCAGCGCATGACAAAGTCTATGAATCATGCTAGCGAATACTTCGATATTTCTTAGCTTCCATTAATTCCTACGCTACCTTCGTTTACCAATTAGGCAATTTGACCCATTATATTTAAATTATGATTGTTTGATATTTTGTTGTTGTTTCTTTTGGGACTCAGACACCACTTTGTTGCACAATTAAATGCGTTTTTAATTCTTTCGATTTTTTCGGGCTTTAGATTTGTGTGCTATTTGATTATTGCAGCTTACCGTGATTGCAAAGTAAAACGATTGATCACGTTTCTTTGGTTTTTTTTTTTTTTTTTTTTTGACAATGACGCAAATCGGTTATTGTTCGGATAAGGAAATGATGTTGAAAGGAAATCTCGAATGCTAATAATAAGAAAAACAATATCGGCAGGTAGTTATCCATAGAAGGTGGAAGTTTTTGTTTTTATTCATTCAGTTGTCAAACAATTCAATTCTATTGTTTGATAAAACCGATTTTGAAAAGGTTGTAAAATAATAGAGACTTTCATTTAAAGCAGAGAATTGATTAATATCAAGGTCTTTATATGAAAAGTGTCGACAAAAGATCCTGGTGATCATGGAATTGGGTGACTAAGTTTTTACGCAAAGAAAGGAATTTAAATGATTCGAGAAATTACACGTAAATTACGTTTTTATAATATTGTCCTACATTTGCTATTGTGTGACACGAACAGGTCTCATATAAAAAGCTTATAAAAATAAGTTATGAAATTCGGGGACTATATTAGAACAGAAAATCAATTATAAACCTGAAATCCAGTTGATTCCAGTTAGAAGAAAGAATCATTATAGACTCATATAGAGGTACTAAAAGTCGGGAAGTAAATTATGTACGAGCTAAAATACAGGATGTATTTTCTGGACGAGCTTCGGGCCAGCGAACATATTATAGCGGACGAACGGAAAAGGCCATAATAATAAATCTGAGGACCAGCGAATCTATTATAGCAGAATGGTTATATTTTAAGTATTCTAAACAGAATGTATGCCTAAAAAGGCATAAAACTCAAAAATTCAGCTTTAGACCGGCTGGGATTTGAACCCTGGTTCCTATGGCATCTCTCGATTGTTGTACGGCTCCTTAGGGTTCAAATTCACCTCCTTATCTTCCTAAGGTTACAGCTCTGTATACCATGGAAGAAAAATATTGTAGATTGTATACAAAAAATTCGTTAATACAAGAAAATCTGCTCTAAAAAGCTAGATGCAATTTCGCAACAATATTGTGCATGTACCTTGCTTTGAAAAACATTGATCATGTATGATCATGATTTTCCTACTTCGCAACTATTCCTCCTAAAAAAACACCTCCACAATCACCTCTCCCCTTACTTGGTGTTTGTTTTGCAATAGTTTATTTGACTACTGTTTCTTGTGCTAACAACCGCCTACTTTCAACTCCCTCGGTTATGCATTCCATTGTTTCTTTATATCAGACACTCTTACCGTCCTCTGTATTGGTATTACAAAATTCGCATATGCATTTTCCAAATTATTTCGATAGAAATGTATATATACGAAGCTAGGAGGCCAATTAGTCTGGGGAATCTATTACATTCTAAATGATGTCCTGATGCCTATTCTAGAAGATGCGAAGTCGGGTAGCCTATGAGCTTAAATACAGATAGTCTATGATGGAGGAGCTTCACACCAATAAATGTTTATTGTAAAACAATTGAAGACCAGCGAATCGATTATAGACCACTGATATTATTTTAGAATATAGACTAGATGAGCCGAACGCAAAAAAAAAAAATGGAAATTGGTACTACTATGTACTAAATTTAGTACATTTTGAATTGTGGGTGAACCGATAGAGTTGGAATCCTAAAACTTGAATTTAGGATCACTGTGGAGGTGTAAAATTGGGGTATGTAGGAAGTTTTGGAAATTGGTACTACTGTGTACTAAATTTGGTACAATTTGAATTGTGGGTGAACCGATAGAATCCTGAAACTTGGATTTGGAATCATTGTGTGGTGAAGGCTTGGGTTAAGCAGGAGGTTATGGAAATTCGTACTGCTGTACTAAATTTGGCACAATTTGGATTGTGAGTGAATCGATAGAGTTGGAATTCTGAAACTTGGATTTAGGATCAGTGTGGGGGGTAGGATTGGGGTATGTATACTGTTTTGAAAATTGGTCCTACCGTGTACCAAATTTGGTACAATTTGAATTATGAGTGAACCGATAGAGTTGGAATCCTGAAACTTGGATTTAGGATCACTATGGAGGTGTAGGTTTGTGGTAAGAAGGAGGTTTTAGATCGGGGTATGCTTAAAGTTTTGTTGGGTGGTTGAGGAAGGTACTTATGGAAATAATGTGTGCTAAATAGAACTAAATTTGGTAAAATTTGGATTTGGGTGAACCTTTAGAGCTCGAATCATGAAATTTGGTACAAAATGGTACTCAAATCAATTTATGGTCGATTTTTATGTGTGGATTGATTAGTTTTCCTGACATATACAGTTTTCTGTGAAAATAAAATGATATGTTAATACATGTTTAAATATTACCCACATTCGCTAACGAAGTACCGGGCAAATGCTAGTTATAGAATATATGAAGTCAAAGAAATTTTGCACGAGCTAAGGCCATACAATATTAGATATAAAAGGCAGACTGGAGGCTAAGTAGTTTATTTTAAGCAAGCTGAAGGCCACGGAATCTATCATTGATGAACTGAAGCTTAGAGAGGGTGTTTATCATTGACGAACTGAAGTTTAGCGATCTTAAAGACAGAATGTATCTTAAAGACAGGATGTATTTTATGGGCGAGCTTCTAACATTTAGTTAGAGAATCGATTATGAATGAACTGGAGATCAGAAAGTCGATTATAAAACAAATCTTAGGATCACGGAATCTATTATAAACGGACGAAATCGCAAGTTTATTTCAGACAAGTTAAAGCATAATTGTTACTAGGAATAAGCTAATACGATTTTAGGTCAACATGAGAATTAAAACTATTGAAATGTTTATGAGAAATGTTTTAGATCGATAGAATATATCTTCGCATTTTATAAAGGCTTGGCTATGTTATGGTGATATATGAAGTTTGTATCAGAACTAGTACACCATTATGTTCATATGGAAATCCGAACTTTATATAAGTTTAGAAAAATAAAAAAAAAAAAAAAAAAAAATGTTTATAATGTTGAAGTTGACCATCTTGGTGCTTGTGGAACGATAAGACCCATTTTGGCCTTGTAATATATTGTCGCAAATATATTGAAAATATTTTGTTAAGAGGCATTTCTCTAATACCAAATCACAGTCATCTTATAAAAGTTAGGCTAGTTGGACTTATATTAAACCAGTGAGCGGAGCAGTATAGTCGGACGGAGCCGACCATATGATACCCTACACAACTTCCACGAAAAACTAACTTTCTGTGGATCTATATTCTGAGCTTGGGCAATATTTCGCGATTTTTGAACCATCTGGACCAACTAGAGGCCGACAATTATTACTAATGTTCAGTACAACCCCTCTAATTACTTGTCCAGATTCCTTTCCCTTATTCCCATTGGAGCCTACAGATCGACTCGAAAAAACACAAAACCTTAAGTTTTCGGTCCAGTTCATCGTCACCGAAAATTGTAGGCGTCGTCCTTGACCATAACTGGAACTTCATGGATCATTTTAAAGCGATCAGCGCTATATTTCTGCACTCTAGTGTGGTAAAGGGTTACTAAATACTATCTGAATACATAAGCACCTGTAAATATTTAAGTGTAACTCCCACATCTGAGTACATATGACCATATATTTGGTATCAATTTAAAGGTCAAAAACTGCCCTTGGATGTACAAACAACTTTTCGGGTCTATGTCCTTCAGGGGTAAATCTATACGTTATAGAATACAAATTTTGTAATTTTTCACACAAGTCAGGGTCCATTTGACCCGCTAAATATTGACCGATCCTTATCAAAACAGGCAGGCTTATTCTTTGGCCCGATCCCTTTCTCTATGTAACAATTCGCGATGTTTGGGTCATAATTGCGGCCTCTAGAGCGACCAGAAAACCCGATAAAAATTAAGTATTTGGTCCAATTCATCCCCTAGATATTAATCGATCTTTACCAAAAACAATAGGGGTCTTCATTGGCCAGAACCCATCCTACATGCAAAATTTCGTGAAGATTGGTCCATAACTGTGGCCTGTATCGTGTTTACAAAATATAATAGACAGACGGACGGACGGACACACATGTCTAGATCGACTCAGCTGGTCGAGGTATGACGATCGGTATACTTAAAGGTGGGTCTAGGACCAATATTTCTCGGCGTTACAAACACTTGGGGCTGCACAAAGCTATAATACCCTGACAACATAGTTGTGTAGGGTATAAAAATGTGTCCCAGTATGGTTTTTATCCTCTGAGAACCTGACGAAACGCCTCGCATAATGATGGCTGCGTATGTTCTTCCCCTGGTTTTCCTTTTCATTGCAAAACTCCGATCATTAGGCTCATCGCCTCGAAAAAAAAAATATTTAAAAATCATTCAAATTCAAATAAATAAAAATTTAAATGAATTTATTTCAAAAATACCCAAATCATAACGTAAACTTTACTCAAATGTTATTGTGAATGTGGTGTAACTACGGCCAGCAAAAAATATCTGAACACTTCCTAACATGTGTTCACCAAACCTTAAACACAAAACAGCTGTTGTTGTTTACAATTACATTTTTATAAGCATTTTACAGTTCGTCCTCGGACGGCTCACAAGAAAGACGTAAAAAAAAAATTTTAAATGAGTACTACACGCCCATGGGCTTAAAAATAGATTTTTACAAAATGGCGGTTGTTAAGCGTTCGCTTAACTAACACGTGTGTTTTTAAATACGGATAACCTATAAATTACGAGTCGTTCAACAAAATCCAAACAGCTGCGCATGAAATTTTTAATTTCCGTAAATTTAATAGCAAAAGAAGATGCTTTTCGCTACTATGTGACTCCTTCACAGTAGAAGAGTTCACTGATACACAAGGCTTAGAAAGTCTGAACATTGTGGTCAAATTCTTAAAGAAGATCGAAGTCAACCTGCAAAACACAAACCACCATCTATGGATAAAGTCAAATTCGTAGCAAAGCTACATACGGATACATGGCACTAAACCTTCTATCCCTATAGAAAGTGGGCCAACCAAAATAATATAAAAAAAAAAAAAAAAAAAAAAAAAAAAAAAAATAAGCATTTTACAAATCTATCCTCCTAAAAATTTCAATAAAAACATAAATTTCTAAATAAAACCAATGTCCGAAACAACCTCAATGGAATTTAAAACATTTCTCAGACAAATACAAAAACAATATTTGTGCTGTTATCCCTTGCATTGCATAGAATGGGAAGTAAGTTTTCAACAATCTCTGATAATTCAAGATAAACAAAATTAATATTTATTTACTATTAGGCCTTCCCCAAAGATATGACCTGGGATCAACAGAAGGATCTAATAGATGCCACCTACAATACAGCGCTAAATCAACAGCTACCCATTAAAATTGCCTACCAATTGAATTTTCTCAAGAAGTTGATAGCATTTTTGGAACAAACTACCTCAGAAGTCCATGACACCGTCTATGAGAGTTATTGTGATGTCCAACTGCGGGTTGCCGAAGATAGTACACAAAAATATGCATTTAAACATTATCTACTGGACGATGAGATTCACTTTACGCTACGGGAATCAAAAAGTTTTGTGGCCGAAGGCACTACAGGCCTTTGCAGTTGGCAAGCGTCGCTGGCATTATCCGATTTTATGTTACACCATCGGGATTTATTGGAAAATAAACGAATTCTTGAATTGGGAGCTGGTACGGGTCTATGTGGTTTTATACTATTTAAAATGTGTAAACCCCAACAGATCATGATTAGCG
>NW_026875553.1:0-17667 GCF_032173495.1 Musca vetustissima | reverse complement strand
CATTTATTTTAAAAATTTTCTGCAAACATTTTTTTATCAATTAGAACTCCGACAGTGGAAAAAAGCGGCTAAAACCTTCAAAATACCGACAAATGAAAAACGTTAAGTTCGACCGGGCCGAACTTTGGATACCCTCCACCATAGATATACTGACAGGTAATTGAAATAAAAATATAGACAAAAAAAAAATGAGCTTTCTACAAACTGAATGTGTAAACCATAATTTCAGCAATTTTTAATCATCATTCTAGCCTCAATTCAGCACGCAATGCCAAATTTCTTACAATTCGAAAAATATATAGGAACTTTGGTACACCATTTACCTTAAATCGGACGAAAATATATATGGGAGCTATATCTAAATATGAACCGATTTCCACGAAATTTAGCACACATCGTTTTAGACATAATTCAGTACGCTATGCGAAATTTCGTGCAAATCGAAGGATACAAAGGACTTTGGTACAATATTTACCGAAAATCGGACAAAAATATATATGGGAGCTATATATAAATCTGAACTGATTCCCACGAAATTTAACACACATCGTTTTAGATATAATTCAGTACGCTATGCGAAATTTCGTGCAAATCGAAGGACTTTGGTACAATATTTACCGAAAATCGGACAAAAATATATATGGGAGTTATATCCAAATCTGAACCGATTTTCATTACGCTGTACCAAATTTCGTGCAAATCGAAAGATATATAGGGACCGTTTATATTAAATCGGACGAAAATATATATAGGATCTATATAAAAAATCTGAACCGATTTTTCCCAATTTCAATAGGGTTCGTCCTTGGTCAAATAAGTGACCTATGCCAAATTTTATCCAATTCGAATCATAAATGCGACCTGTACTTTGTTTACAATTTAACATCGACAGACGGACGGACGGACATGCATAAATCGACTTAGAAAGTGACTCTATGCGCGCTCAAGAACCCCAAAATACCGAAATACCTTATATGAGATCTATGCCTAAACGTGGATCGATATATCCCAACTTCGAACTTGACCTGCCTGCAGACAAAAGACAACCCTGTGCAAAATTTCAGCATCTCAGTTCCTTCAAAAGATAGCGAGATTACAACAGAGGGTCGGACAGACGGACATGACTGATCGTCTTAGAATTTTACCCTGATTAAGCATATATATATACTTTATAGGGTCGGAAATTAATATTTCGATGAGTTACCCTCCATACTATGGTGGAGGGTATACAAATTGGATGAAATATCTATATGGAGAATAACAACAATTTACTGAAACGAACAATTTCTATGAACACGGAATGTGAAAATTGATCCATTTCGGTAGGAAAATGGGCATATAAACGCCTTAAATCGGAAGAATGAAATGCCTTTAATTAGGAGGATATGTATCATGAAGAAGCTGAAATGGACCAAAAAAGCAGTCACTTGTGGTTAAATGTTATAATCTCTATCGTGACTTCTACATACTGGCGAGTACGTCTAAATGAATGTAGAATTTTCTTCCGGTCATGAATATATGTAACCAGTGAGCGGAGCAGTATAGTCGGACGGGGCCGACCTACACAATTACCACTGAACTTTAATTTTCTACAGATCTATATTCCAAGCCTGGGCGATACTTCAACGATATTTGCACACCTTTAATTGATTAGAGGTCAACAGCTTATCTTTCTTAACCGTGCATATATTCCGCATCATATTTTCCCGGAGCAAACATTTATGCATTATGATTAAAATTTTATTATTTTATGCACAAAAGGGCTGATTTATTTGATGCTAAAAATAGAGCGACTAGGAAAACAACCTCTAAATATAATCTGATCATCACCGAAATTTTTAGATATCGTCCATGGCAATCACCGGAACCTCATGTAAAATGTCATAGATATTTTCGCTTTCTGGGGTGGTAATGGTAATACTAACCACCTGTAATTATCTTAGTATAACTCACGCATCCGACTACATACAGCATACATAAATGGTACCAATACAAAATTGGTATCAATTTAAAGGTGTATGTCCTTCATAATTAAATATATACAGCATACAATAACATTTTTGTAATTTTTCACACAAAAGTCCATTTGACCCGCTAAATATTGACCAATCTTCATCAAAAGATGGACACATATGTCCAGATCGATTCAGCTGGTCGAGATATGATCGGTGTAATAAATGGTAGGTCAAGATCCAATATTTAGCGGCGTTACAAACTCTTGTGTAGAGTATAATATTTAAATTTGTGTGCACTGGGAAATCTATTTAACTCTAAGGAATTAAAAAATATCCACCAATATTTACATATTTTTAAGAAATTGAAAATACCTCATATCCTTGCCATTGCTCCCTTCAAACATATTTCATGATCCAACATACGATTGTCGAATAAGATGGACTTAAAAAATGCCACGTTAATATTAATGATGAACACAAGATTGTCATCCACCGTCCATGGCTTAAAGATAATGCCACACATTTTGCTGATGTTGTTCCTTTGTTCGTTCGATGGTCGAACTTTTGGCAAAGGCCAGTAGCAAATGGTGTTATGCATCGAACATGAAGTGTGCTATAGGCTGTTAGTTAATCATCTTCTTAAATTTCACGTTATTGATGCTACTTCTTATTGTTGTTGTTTGTTGTCGGTAGTTATTTTTATCGATTGTTGCTGTAATGAAAAATCGTTTTAACTTAACAAAATGTTGTTTTAAGTAAATGATAAAATGCATATCAGCAGATATGTTGGTCTGTGTTTTAATTGAATAATAAAGTTGAGCCCTGAGCATTTTTGTCCAAACATATAAATTGCATTTATGAATTATAATGCGGATGTAATTTTTCGGTCTCCTAAATTTGAAAGACAAATATTCACAATCCCATTCAAAGTATTCAAATCAGTTATGAGAAAATATACCTCCGAAGTACATTTTCGGCCGATTTTATATCAATGGTGCACCAAACACTTAAGGGACAATATTTTGAATGGTGTATCGTATTGAATCTATAACCAGTAAGGAAAGTAGTAAAGTCGGACGGGGCCGACTATATGATACCCTTCACCACTATGGGTATATTAAACAGGACTATTAACATGAAATACATATGGGAGCTATATAGACCGATTTTCTCGAAACTTGGCAGACATCACTCTAGGCTCAATTATGTACGTTATGACAAATTTCGTGCAAATCGAAGGATATATAGGGACTTTGGTGCACCATTTATATGAAACCGGACGAAACTATATATGATTTTCACGAAACTTAGCAAATTGCCAAATTTCGTGCAAATCGAAAGATATATAAGTACTTTGTGGCACCATTTACATGAAATCGGACGAAACTATATATGGGAGCTATATCTAAATCTGAACCGATTTTCTCAAAACTTGGCAGACATCACTCTAGGCTTAACTCAGTACGATATGCCAAATTTCGTGCAAATCGAAAGATATATAGGGACTTTGGGGCACCATTTACATGAAATCGGACGAAAGTATATATGAGAGCTATATCTAAATCTGAACCGATTTTCTCAAAACTTGGCAGACATCACTCTAGGCTTAACTCAGTACGATATGTCAAATTTCGTGCAAATCGAAAGATATATAGGGACTTTGGGGCACCATTTACATGAAATCGGACGAAACTATATATGAGAGCTATATCTAAATCTGAACCGATTTTCTCAAAACTTGGCAGACATCACTCTAGGCTCAATTCAGTACGTTATGCCAAATTTCGTGCAAATCGAAAGATATATAGGGACTTTGGTGCACCATTTACATGAAATCGGACGAAACTATATATGGGAGCTATATCTAAATCTGAACCGTTTTTCACGAAACTTGGCAGACATAATTCTAGGCTCAATTCAGTACGTCATGCCAAAATTGGTGCAAATCGAAAGATATATAGGGACTTTTGATGCACCATTTACATGAAATCGGACGAAACTATATATGGGAGCTATATCTAAATCTGGACCGATTTTCACGAAACTTGGCAGACATTATTCTAGACCTAAATGATTAGGCTGTACTAAATTTCGTGCAAATCGAAAGATATATGTGGACTTTGGTGCACCATTTACATGAAATCGGACGAAACTATATATGGGAGCTATATCTAAATCTGGACTGATTTCCAGGAAACTTGGCAGACATCATTCTAGACCTAAATGATTGGTCTGTACCAAATTTCGTGCAAATCGAAAGATATATGTGGACTTTGGTGCACCATTTACATGAAATCGGACGAAACTATATATGGGAGCTATATCTAAATCTGGACCGATTTTCATGAAACTTGGCAGACATCATTCTAGACGTAAATGATTAGGCTGTACCAAATTTCGTGCAAATCGAAAGATATATAGGGACCGTTTACATTAAATCGGTTAAATATATATATGGGAGCTATATCTAAATCTGAACCGATTTTTCCCAATTTCAATAGGGTTCGTCCTTAGGCCGATTAAGTGACCTATGCCAAATTTCATCCAATTCGGATCATAAATGCGACCTGTACTTTGTTTACAATTTAACATGGACAGACAGACGGACAGACGGACATGCATAAATCGACTTGTGATTCTATGCATATTCTCAAAAGGAACCATGTGTCTATCTCGTTTCCTTTTGCCTGTTACAAACATATGCACAAAGACATAATACCCTGTACCACAGTGTGGTGAAGGGTATAATAAGGCGTGTGAATTCCATTAAAATAGGTGCAGATTATGATATAGGTGACATTTATATTTTAGTCCGGTTGTATATAAATGGTCCACCAATGCTTATGGAACTGATCCTAGAATTACTGTACTCCATATTTATTCACAGGAGAAACTTCGCAAATCGATCGCATCAAAATTTATATTTACCCTAAAAACGACCAGCATATTCCCCATTGAAAAATGATATACAATTTTATAAACAATTATATACTGCATTATGATTTCAATATACAATAACTGCAAGGCAGCCATCATGACAGTAAACGCCATGGCAAAATATACCAACATTAAAAATCAGATCAATTTAAAAAGAAAAAAAATTGAAAAACAACTATTAAAATTGAGTAAAGACCCCCCAAAGGAAAACAACAATAATAGCAGAGTAAATGTTGTCCGGCTGTCTATACGCCCATTACAATCTGGCTATGTCGGACTTTGTGCCCACATCAGCCATTTGCAAGCACTCTGTTATTGAAATATTGATCGCCTTCGAATAAAAAAAAACTGAAACGTGCAGCAAAACTTTCCTACCACTACAAACCCAAGAAATCGAAATCCTATTCGCAATGTATGAACGAAACTCTCAGAAGAAAACAATAAATATATTATTTCCAGGTACATACCAGCAATTGTTGCAGTTGCAGCCATTGCAAATCGCAGCATAGAAATCAATACTTGTTGCTCTCTAAATATAGCCAATAAAAATTGCGGCCAACAACATTTCGATTGCTGACAGCCTTTTGCGAATAAGACAAAATGAAAATCGTGCCACGACCATTGTCTAAAGTTAAGAGCGTCAAGATCGCCATAATACCCCGAGTGAGCTATCATTGCAACTTAACATGTATCCAGCCAGTCCGGCTGCATCGCCAACAGAGTGAGGAGCGAGAATTTAATTGCAGTGCTTAAATGTTGACTGTTGTTGAAGCAATGCAGCTTGCCAGCATAAGAAAAAATGAAGGAAAGGAGTTCCGTTTCGTGTTCAATTGTCCCAAACATTGGCGGCATAAGTTTTACAGCCAACGGCAACATTTTGTAGTCAATTACAATATAAATGTTGCTATGTTGGAGATACAATGACGTTTTATATCAGTATAATGTACAGAGTTGCCATGGATTAGCATCAATAGGCATGTACTAGAGAAGAGAATATTAATTCTAATATATAATTCTTAAACCAGTAAGTAAAGCAGAAAAGTCGGACGGAGCTGACTATATGGTACCCTTCACCTATTTGAGTGCATATAAGAGATGCTACTAAGATTTTTATTGTAAAATACGCAGTATTTAATATGCGTTTTTCTCAATCGGACAAACTTTGGAATTTTTATGCGTCATTTACATAAAATCGGACGAAACTATATATTGGAGATATACCTAAATCTGAACCCAGTTCAACAAAACTTTGCAAACGTCAAACTGTATTTAATTCAGTACGCTGCGCAATATATTGTGTCAATTGGACAAATTTAGGCAGTTCAAAAACTCAATCTCTCTTCAGAATACTGTGCTAAATTCTATTGTGTAATCGGAAAAACTTATCTATGGGGATTATCTAAATCTGAACCGATTATCTTCAAATTCAATCGAGTTTGTCCTTGGGCCAAATATGTAGGCTGTGCCAATGACGTAGTCAGAGGGGGACCCTGGGGCCCGGGTACTTTTGGGGCACTATTTAACTTTTTAGTGACCACCTTATATGACATATAGTGTGACCACCTGAAATACGACATATTAATGAAATGTTATAAATGTTAGACGTAAAGATTATTACCATTTAAGTTTTTGTCACGGTTTTTTAGTCCAAATTAAAGTAAATTGTCACTTTTTATCGAATATGGTTGAATATTATCGATTTTTTAGGCCAAAAGAGTAAAATTTAAATTTTAGTACCTGACGTCAAGGAAGTGAACGGAAGGAAACAGCAATATCAGCAGAAATGGTTCGAAAAGTTAAGAAGCGACTTGATCGAAACACGCTTCGCAGTGACGAGCTCGGAGTAAAACCATTGAAATTTCAGAAAAGTGCAAGAACTTGCACCGCTCGTATTAATCGAACGTGACATCAGAATAAATACCGAATATTATAGCGAAAATATTCTGGAGGGTGTATTAAAGCCTTGGTCACGCAAGCACTTTGGTCGGAGAACTTGGACATTCCAAAAGGACTCAGCACCATCGCACTCAGCATGCGCCACCCAATAATGGTTACAAAATGGGGTTCCTCGCTTGATTTCCAGCGCACAATGGCCACCAAAATCTCCGTATACCAATCCGTTGGACTATTGTGTCTGAAGTTTTTTAAAAAGCGAGGTTGGCACTAAAAAATACCAAAGTGTCGACCACCTCGAGCAAGCACATTGCCGGGAATGGGCCAAAATACCGCTGAACAACATTTGGGAGGCGTGTGACGTTTCATTGGAAGGCCATAATTCGTGCCACAGGTGACCAATTCGAACAAGTCTAAACTTATTCTAAAATTTAATGATATTTCCGACATTTGTTGCTTTCATTCAATAAAGTTAACCAGTAAGGAAAGTTCAAAAGTCGGACGGGGCCGACTATATGATACCCTTCACCACTATGAGTACATGCAAGACATATTAATATCTACAATATCCTGTAGATTTGCACAGCACTCTGTGCAAAATTTTGCTTCAAATGAACCAATATTGGGAGTTTAGTGCACAATTTACTTTAAATCGGACGAAACTATATATGGGAGCTATATCTAAATCTGAACCGATTTCAACAAAACTTCGCATTCATCAATGACCTAATTTAGTACACTGTGCAAAATTTTGTCTCAATCGGATAAATATTGGCAGTATGGTACTCCATTTACATAAAATCGTACGAAACTATATATGGCAGCTATATCTAAATCTGAACCGATCAGTCGGAACCTAATATATGCTGTGCAAAATTTTGCATCAATCGTACCAATATTGGAAGTTTGGTGCACTATTTACCTTAAATCCGACGATACTATATGTGGGAGCTATATCTAAATCTGACCCGATTTCAACAAAACTTCGCATTCATCAATTATGACCTAATTTAGTACGCTGTGCAAAATTTTATCTCAATCGGATAAATATTGGCAGTATGTTGCTCCATTTACACAAAATCGGATGAAATCATATATAGCATATTTAGATATAAATCTGACCGATTCCAACAAAATTTCTCATACATCAGTCGGGACCTAATTCAGTACTCTGTGCAAAATTTTGCTTTAGTCGGACCACTATTGGGAGTTTGGTTCACTATTTACATTAAATCGGACGAAACTATACATCGGAGCTATATCTAAATCTGAACCGATTTCAACATTTTTTTGCATATAACTATCTAGACCTAATTCAATACTCTGTGCAAAATTTTGTCTCAATCGGACCAAAATTGGACGAAAATATATATGGGAGCTATCTATCAACGACACAATACCCTATACCACAGTCCGGTGAAGGGTATAAAAAGGGGGTTATATGGGGACTACCCCTGAAAAGGAGTGAATATTAATAAATGTTGGTGGGGAGATTTGTTACCATATACGACTACAAAATACCAAATTTTAGCGAATTCGGTTGAAAAATGCGATCAAGAACCTCAAAATATCGAAAATTGGGGGTACCCTTATATGGGGGCTACCCGAAAAAATTGGCCTATATTTATAATTTTTTGCGGAGAGATTTACTACCCATTAAGAACTCATATTACTAAATTACAGCCAATTTGGTGAAAAAATTCGGTCAAAACCCCCCCAATATTGGATATTGGGAGGTACCCTTATATGGGGGCTACCAGAAAAAGTGGACCTATATTTATAATTTTTAGTGGGGAAATTTGGTACCCAATAAGAACCCCATGTACTAAATTTCAGCGAATTCGGTTGAAAACTGCGCTCAAGAACCCTAAAATGCCGAAAACTGGAGGTACCCTTATATGGGGGCTACCCAAAAAAATTGACCTATATTTACAATTTTTAGTATAGAGATTTGCTACCCAATAAGAACTCAGAGTACTGAATTTCAGCGAATTCGGTCGAAAAATGCGATCAAAAATATGAACCCATATTTATAATTTTTAGTGGAGAGATAATAAGAACTCAAAGTACCAAATTTCAGCGTATTCTGTTAAAAAACGCGCTAAAGAACCTCAAAATACTGAAAATTGGGGGGTACCCTTATATGGGAGCTGTGTCTAAACGTGGACTGATTTTCTCCAATTTCAATAGGGTTCGTCCTTGGGCCAATTAAGTGATCTGTGCCAAATTTCATCCAAATCGGATCATAAATGCGACCTGTACTTTGTTAACAAAAATACATGGACGGACAGACAGACGGACATGCATAAATCGACATTATTTTTGCCTGTTACAAACATATGCACAAAGACATAATACCCTGTACCACAGTGTGGTGAAGGGTATAAAAATGTAAAAATTATGGCGTTTGACTTTGTTGCAGTTTTTTTATCTCACCCTGTATATGTATGTCAGCCGTCAAGCATCAAATTGCTGTCACATTAGTGGGGAAAATGTACAAGCTCCTCTTAATACCGTATATTAAGGCGTACCGTTATATGAAGGCTATCCGGAAACTAGGTCCAATATTGAACTTTTTGGGCGAGTATATTTACTACTCAATGAGAATCCAAAATATAAAATTACAGCTAGTATTGTAGAAACACGTACCCTAGCTCTCCAAAATACACGAATTTGAGATGTGGTGTTTTATGAGGGCTAACCTAAAAAGTGGGCCAATACTGATAATGTTTGTAGCAGGAAGATTTTATACCCAATGATAATCCAAATATCAGATTGGAGTCATTTCGGTTGGAAAAACGTTCTCAAACTCCCCAAAATACCATTAATCGGGCATCATTATATGGGCGCTACCCTAAAAAGTGGACCGATATGTCCCAATTTGAGTATTAGCAATGTATTTGGAAAATTGCAAAGCCCTATCCTTAATATTGCGAGATCCATCGTGATTTCAACAGACGAACGGGCATGGCTAAATTGACATAGGATTTTATTTTGTTCAAGAATTTATGTACAGTCGAATTCGGTTAAGCGAAAACGCTTAATTTCAGAAAATTTGTTTCTCTTAAGCAAGATTTTCAAGAACTTCGGATAAGTTAAACTCATTGCGCTTAAACGAAGTTTTCAATCAATATCTGATGTTTTGAGTAAGAACTTCTTTTTTCGAAGACATTTTCTTGGGTGGTTGGAAAAATTTGCAACACAATTTTGAGTTGCACATAAAAAATTTAATGAATTTCGTCGCCCTTACAAAATTTATATTTTTCTCTTAAACGGCGCTATATATATATGTATATGTGTGTGTATGTGCTTTTGCAACAAAAACGTCTTTCTCTTATACAGATTTTCAATTAACGGGTTTTTCTTTTAAGGGGACCCCCCATTCTCGGGTTCAAAATTTTTGTTTACATAATTCGAATCTACACTAATTAAAGAATGTCCCTACAAAATTTCAAATGAAAATCTCAAGAACTCTTGAAGATATAGCCGATTTATTGTGTCAGCATCAAGTGACGGCTGAAGGGCTTCTCAAACATTAAACGCGTTTTTCTCTAAAAAATTTTTTGCGAATGGCGGGCACGATAACTCAAAAACTAATAACCCTATCGATTTCAAATTTTTACACGTTTCTCTGTGAGTGTATAGCTATCGTATTTTCCAAAAATATTTTTTCAAAGTTCCATCATTTTGTTAATTTTGGATCGTAGTCAATAATTCTAGTTCATACGAGAGCCAGACATGTACTCTTTCTAACACCGTTGAAATTTTCTTATTCCGACGTTCCAGTTGGAGGGTTAGAAAGTTATGAAGGCATTAAGTCACATACGATGCTATGTCAAAATATTTCCTGAAAAGTTCGGTTTCACCCTCCAAGAACATGGAATGCCAAATTATAGGCACTTCGGTTTTGAAATGCAGCATAAATCTTGGAAATTAAAAAAATGATTTGGGATCTTTATGTATTGATACAGTACCCGTATGTCAAAACATGGACATACATCGTAAAATTTCAGCAAAGAAAAGTCGAAAATGACCAAAAATATCGGTGGAAACTACCGATTGTCAAGTCATGGACTTGTTGAAATTTTCGAAATACCAGAAATTGGAGCAACATTTATATTGCGATAAATATAGACCTATATTGAATATTTTCGACGATGTAAGTTTATTGTTTATGATTTGCATTGTGTTGAAGACATGTAAATGTTTATAAATGTAAGAAAGAAGAAAAATTAATAAACTGGCGGATCTATGAAATTTATGGGTCGATTACGGATGGCAACCAGAGTTTAGTTGCGTTGCCAGTTGCCAAATTTGCATTATGGATGGCAACTGTTGTCAACTTCAGTTGCTTCAAATATAATTTTTCGGCAACCATTTATTTCTGGTTCCTATTTATAATAAATGAACTTTGTAGGCTTCCCATAATTGTTATTATCACTACAAAAGAACAATTTGAGGTCCTTATTATTATATTTCTAGTTGTAGAAATGTCAAAACAGTATTATCGACAGTAACTGAGAAAGTTGATATTAATAATGTTAAGTTTTATTTCAATTGCGTTGCCAGTTGAACTTGCAACTGGAGTTTGGTTGCTTTCCATAATCGACCCATTATTTTTTGAAAACCCCCTTAACATATACGTTTTTATTATTTTTAAAGTGGCAACTCTGTCATTTTATACAGTCTGAACAAAATGGCTGTACTGCAAGCAAGACAACTCCCTATTATCAGGCAAATCGATCGAAATGGAATGTGACCAAAATGTCAGTGCAAAAAAACAAGGAATGAAATAAAAAATAAGAAAATTATCAATAGACATTGGACGACTGCTGCAACTACTGGTCTCCACAAAAAATGGCAATAAAAGTTTACAATTTAATTTTAACGGTAACGGGAAAAACAATTTAAATTGCCAAAACTAGCAAATGTCGGGGTATCGTTCAAATCGATTTTCAATTCCAAAACGAGCAAACTTTTGTACGACGACTAAATAAAATGGATTTCGAAACATGTAATTTTGTTATCCCCCTCCATAAATACAATGCAAAGCAAAACAAAATGGGTAGATACGTGGCTGTAGCCGCCAATGGGGAAATTTGTATTTTGAAGTACACAAAAAAATAAGATTTGAAATTTTAGATATCTAACGTCACGTTTTAACAATCATTGTCGAAAAACCCCTGCAATTTGTAAGATCAGTAGAGATCACAATGTCCTCTGGTCTACGGCTGGCCAATCATTGCCAGTCCGTTTGTCAGTCACATTAATGTTAAAAGGTTGCATGAGTTGTTGCACTGTTGTCTAATTTAGGTTTTGCAACGAATGGCGATTCTCCACCACAAACAACAACAACAAGAACCATTGATAAATTGGAAATTATTGATCATTTGCGATTTGCAGTGGGATTTGAAAATTAAATGTTCGCCAATTTGTGTCGAATTTTCTTTACTTCGAATGATCTTTAGCGTAGCTTATATTTTTATGCTGTTTCATTCACTGACTGACTGAGCAATCAAGTATAATTTTAAATTTCTACGTGTCATTTCGAACTTAGACAAATTCGAAAGGGTTTCTTTGCAATAACCTTTTTATTATCCACTACGAAAATTATTATAAAACTATAAATTAACAATAATTTAAACAATTTCACATGGTCTCAATTGTCTTTATGAAACAACTTTTCATTAAATGATCGTGCTGTGGATGCTTGGATCGCAGTCATCATTTGTAAATTCCTTCCATCAATATTTAATTTTGAAATAATTGTGGAAAGATTATGGCTCTAAATACTTTGAAAATGTTACTGTCGAACAAATTATTCGTAAAACATTCAGACGGTGGGAACATTGTAATTATGAACAATGCAAAATTGACTTAATGATGAGATGTTATTTTAATGTGGTAATTTTGTGGGTGTCATAAACATTTGCAAAGATAATTATGTAAACATTTTCATTTGAAAATATTTCAAAATATTATATTGCGAACGGAAACTTGTGCACAGTTTCAAAGCGAAGAAATACTTTTATATATCAGCTTTAGATCCGGTTACCGATTTGAAATAATCTGCGCACGAGTTGTATGTCTTTTTTACAACCTTACATCCTTGTGTCATCTTTTGTTACAAAATTAGATAAAATCTTAATAATTAGGTGATTCTATAATATAAACATTTTATTTATGAGAATTTTTCAAATTTGTTTCTAAAATTGTACACTAAATTGTTAATAGGGGAGACTGGAACAGCTTCGGCATTGTTGCACCTTCAGCAATGGCGTTTTCGATATGAAGCTCTCATTGTAAATCTCTAGCATTTACCCAAAGGTATCGAATATCAAAATAAAAAAACTGTCGCAAAGCTTAAAATCTCTAGCTAACTAGCTGATTTAGATGCAATGGGTTTTCATACCCTACACAACTATGTTGTCAGGGTATTATAGCTTTGTGGAGCCCCAAGAGTTTGTAACGCCGCGAAATATCTCGACTATCTGAGTCGATCTAGACATGTGTGTCCTTCCATCTGTCCATTATAATTTGTAAACACGATAAGGCCACAGTTATGGACCAATCTTCACGAAATTTTGCATGTATGATGGGTTCTGACCAATGAAGACCTTTATTGTTTTTGGTAAAGATGGGTTTATATTATGGGGATGAAATGGACCAAAAACTTTATTTTTGTCTGATTTTCTGTTGGCTCCAAAGGCCGCAATTATGGCCCAAACATCGTGAATTGTTACATGGAGAAGGGAATCGGGCCGAAGAATAAGCAAGCATGTATTGATAAAGATCGGTCGATGTTTAGCGGGTCAAATGGATCCTGACTTTTGTGTGAAAAATTGCAAAATTTTTATTCTATGGCATATATATTTACCCCTGAAGGACAAAGACCCGAGAAGTTGATAGCATATCCAAGAGGAGTGGTTGACCTTTAAACTGATACCAATTATATTGTCGAATGTACTCGGATGTGGGAGTTGCACTCAACTATTTATAGATGTTTACGTGTTCAGATATTATTTAGTAACCCATTACTACACCACAGGGCGAAAATATAGTGCTGATCGCTTTGAAATTTTCTATGAGTATCCAGGTATGGTCAAGACAACGCCTATGATGATCAGATAATAATATTGGAATGAAGTGGACCGAAAACTCAAGTGTTTGTGCTTTTTTCGAGTCGATCTATAGGCCACAATTGAAAGGCGAACATATTTGTTGACCTCTAGTCGGTCAAGAGGGCGAAAATATAGCGAAATATTGCCCAAGCTCAGAATATAGAACCACACAAAGTTAGATTTTCGTGGAAGTTGTGTAGGGTATCATATGGTCGGCCCGTCCGACTATACTGCTCCGCTCACTGGTTGTCTAATATTTCCATTCCTTTTCGTAAATATTTTGTGTATAAAACGTTTCAAATTTTAAGTTAATTTAATTAAAAAGTCGTTAATTACAATGTGTATTCCTGTAAAAATTATTAAAATTATAATGTTTTTAGAACATTGATAGAAAAAAATGAGAAAAATTATTGGGATAGATTCGGCATTTTAAAAATTATCTTTTAATATGGTTCGAAATTACATATATAATAACAAAAGTGCGATAGAAAAAGCTATATCTGATGGTGTTTGTGGCCTTGAGTCGCATATTAAAACTAAATAGGGGAATTTAGCTTAAAAAAAAAAAAAAACTGTAAATAGAAGTGAAGTTTTGTTGAAATCGGTTACATATAGCTGTCATATATTGTTTCGTTCTATTTTATGTAAATGGTGCATCAAAAACCCAACGTTCGTCCAATTGAGACAAATTTATGCAACGCGTATTGAATAGAGTCTAGAATGTTGTGCATTAAGTTCTGTTGAAATCGGTTCAGATTTATATATAATTCCGATTTATGTAAATGGTACACCAAAGAGCCTACGTTTGTTCCATTTATATGAACGATTGCATAGCGAATGAAATTGTGTTAAGGATTTTGTGTGTTAAGGTTTGTTGAAATCGGTGCAGATTTTCATATAGCCCCAATATATATATTTTTCTCCGATTTTATTCGAATGATGCACCGCTATGCTATATTTCACTTTACATGAAATATTGCATGTCGAATTGGATTGAAATCGAAATTGGTTGAAATCGTTTAAAAATAGTAAAGAATCAGTACAGCCCTTCAATACTTGTCCAGATTTCCTTCACCGTGGATTGTGTTGTGATGTTCGGCTTATAATTGTGGCCTATATATCGACTCGAAAAAACAAAATAAGTTTTAGGTCCACTTCATCTCAAAACTATTATCTGATCATCACCGAAAATTATAGGCGTTGTCCTCGACAGTAACTGGAACCTCATTTCAAAGCGATCAGCGCTATATTTCCGCCCTCTAGTGTGGTAATGTGTTATAAATAATATTTGAATACGTAGACTCCTGTAAATATTTAACTGTAACTGGCACGTCCGAGTACATACGACAATATAATTAGTATCAATTTAAAGCTCAACCGCTCCTCTTGTATATACTATCAAATTTTCAGGCTTATGTCCTACAGGAAAAAATTGTGATAAAATTCAACTTTTGAAAATTTTCACACAATTTTAACTCATTAAATATTGACCGATCTTTGAAGCACGCTAATTCTTTGGCCCGATCTCCTTCTCCATGCAAAATTTCGCGATGTTCGGGTTATAATTGCAGCCTCTGGAGCGACCAGAATGAGCGACAGAATTTAAATATTTGGTCCATTTCATCACCCAAATATTAACCGATCTTTACTAACAACAATAGGAATCTTCATTGGCCAGAACTCTGTCCACATGAAAAATTTCGTGACTGATTGGTCCATAACTGTGGCCTATATCGTGTTTACAAATTGTAATGGAAAGACGGACGGACACACATATCTAGATCGATTCAGCTAGTCCAGATATGACGATCGGTATACTTAAAGGTGGTTCTTGGACCAATATTTCGCGGCGTTACAAACTCTTGGGGCTGCAAAAAGCTATAATACCCTGACAACATAGTTGTGTAGGGTATAAAAACGTGTATTGGATGTAGATATAACCACTATATATTTTCTTCTGAGTTCACCAAATTGCGTAACAAGAAATAAACGTTTTACCGATCGACATAAAATTTTAGACAGCGCACTGCGCTGCAGCATACCACATAGTGTATGTCATGGTTGCTTAAATAGGTCCAGATAGACATATAGCTCCCATACAATATTATGTATGTATCGAGTATGGTGAGGACTTCTGAACTTCCTTACTGATTTAATATTGAAGCTGGTAAAAGGGGATTTTTTACAGGGTATAAACTAATTGATAAAGTTCTTGGACGGAAAACTAGGTAAAAGGTCAAAATTAAATGGCTATATTTTAAAACAAAAGCCAATCAGATGTTGCCATTATCGTTTTGGTATATCTATAAAGAAACCGTTCAGAATATCCTTTCCAATGTACTTTCAAAATTGGGACCATTAAAACATACATATAGAGCTTTATGCTCGTAATTATATTTTTAGCAAATATTCCAATTTAACTCTTTTCCAATACCTACTAAATACAACAAATCATTAATGCAGCAAGAAACCATTTGTACTAATGATGGCGCCAGGATTAAACAAGGAACCCAATAAAGGTTAATCTGGTGTTCAGCTTTTTTTCTAAATTTTACAAACAATTAATGGAAACACATTGAGCCAATACCACAGTTGGCAAATGTATTTGTGTGTATGCGTTTTTTGCATGACTATACTACCTCCCAATATCCTAAACATTCTACCTGTCCGGAGTGTGGTGTCGCCAGTGTCTATGGCACACAGGGCCATATCGACAATGACACTTGTAAAACTAATCCGGTCTTAACAAGATTAAACGCCCAAAACCAATTATTTTTTTGCTTTGTTTTTGTTGGATCTACTCGAAAAACTGTTAAATGAAAACAACAGCAGGATTCACCTACTAATGAAAAGAACATTTTTTTTTAATTCCGAAACCGAATGGTCTCATTCCTAAGGACCCGGAGAGTGAGTAAAAAAGGAGTGGCCGAAAACAACATAGGAGGCCGTTTTTGAGGGATTAGACAAAAACACAGCGACTGCCTGAAAGAAAAATCATTAAGGTGCGAAATTGTAATTGTGTGTACCCAACAACATTTGCTTTTGTCTTACTTTTTTCCATCAAATGACAGTTGTATTGATGAACAGAAGGATAATAAAAGGATATCATTGAACAAAGATCTCAAATGGAAGGAAAAAACATTGTCAATGACTTGGCAAGTTTTCATATCCGTTGCTCTATTAATGAAGCCCACAATTGCCGTAATAGTTTTTTTTTTATTTTCCGAATTGTTCAATATTATGAAACTATTAAACCAAGCAAAATTGTTGGGCCACATATAACCTCAAAATGAAGAATAAATACGCTCACATCGATGATTAATTGCAAAACAATTACTTGACTAGTTTTTTTCTGTTTTGTCATCGATTTTCAAGCATCTGGCCTCAGTTGTTTTTTACTTTTTATTTAAAAAAATGTCTATGTTGGAGTTGGTTTTTTTTCGGGTTGTTTTGAGCCAACTGTTATTGCTTGGAGTTTGCCAACATCCATTAATTATTCAAATGATAGAATTGAACATCTTTCATTTGTTGGTAATAATAGAACTGAAAATTACAAACAAAAGGGATAATGCAACATCTCTCAGTTGCTGCATTCAATACTGAAATGGGGTTTTTAATGCATTTGTCATACCCTACGTGCTACACATATGGCAATACCATTTCCATTTGCCACATACTGCGATTTTACAATATATATGCATTTTAACTTTTACATACTAACATATTCAATTATAACAAAATCTAAAAATTTAACACTTTTT
>NW_026875552.1:0-17746 GCF_032173495.1 Musca vetustissima | reverse complement strand
TCGATATACGCATGCCCGTCTGTCCGTCCGTCCATGTATTTTTGTGAACAAAGTACAGGTCGCATTTATGATCCGATTTGGATGAAATTTGGCATAGGTCACTTATTTGGCCCAAGGACGAACATTATTGAAATTGGGAAAAATCGGTTCAGATTTAGATATAGCTCCCATATATATTTTCGTAAGATTTAATGTAAATTGTGCACCAAAGTCCCTATATATATTTCGATTTGCACGAAATTTGACACAGCGTAATGAATTAGGCCTAGAATGATGTGTGTTAAATTTTGTGAAAATCGGTTCAGATTTAGATATAGCTCCCATATATATTTACGTCCGATTTAATGTAAATAGTACACCAAAGTCCCTATATATATTTCGATTTGCACGAAATTTGGCACAGCGTAATGAATTAGGTCTAGAACGACGTGTGTTAAATTTTGTGAAGATCGGTTCAGATTTAGATATACCTCCCATATATATTTACGTCCGATTTAATGTAAATGGTGCAACAAAGTCCCTATATATCTCTCGATTTGCACGAAATTTGACACAACGTAATGAATTAGGGTGAGAATGATGTGTGTTACGTTTTCTGAAAATCGGTTCGGATTTAGATATAGCTCCCATATATATTATTTTCGTCCGATTTAATGTAAATGGTCCACCAAAGTCCCTATATATCTATCTATCTATCTATCTATCTATCGATTTCGACGAAATTGGGCGCAGCGTAATGGATTAGGCCTAGAATGATGTGCGTTAAGTTTCCTGAAAATCGGTTCGGATTTAGATATAGCTCCCATATATATTTTCGTCCGATTCAATGTAAATGGTGAAACAAAGTCCCTTTACATCTATCGATTTGCACGAAATTTGACAAAGCGTAATGAATTAGGGCTAGAATGATGTGTTTTACGTTTCCTGAAAATCGGTTCGGATTTAGATATAGCTCCCATATATATTTACGTCCGATTTAATGTAAATGGTCCACCAAAGTCCCTACATATCTCACGATTTGCACGAAATTTTGCACAGCGTAATAAATTAGGTCTAGAATGATGTGTGCAAAGTTTTGTGAAAATCGGTTCAGATTTAGATATAGCTCCCATGTATTTTTTCGTCCGATTTAATGTAAATGGTGAAACAAAGTCCCTTTACATCTATCGATTTGCACGAAATTTGGCAATGAAGCGTAATGCATTAGGGCTAGAATGATGTGTGTTAAATTTCCTGAAAATCGGTTCGGATTTAGTTATAGCTCCCATATATATTTACGCCCGATTTAATGTAAATGGTGCTCCAAAGTGGGTTTAAAAATATTTTTGAAGGTCTAGCCATGGATTTTTTTACGAAATTTGTTAATCTGTTAATATCTGTCTATAGGGTGTAGTTAGTAGGCATACACACAAAAATTATTAGCCAACAAAAACAAATTTGAAAAGGGGGAAAACAATTTACCTTTGATGAAGCACTTGGTGATGATAATAAATGCTGCGAACAAAGGGTATCATTCGATTCGTCGCGATTATTATTTATAAATGGATCGATATTTGTGCTATTTGTTGTATTATTTGTAACTGGTGAATTGCTGTTGTTGTTGTGGTGGTGGTGAAGATGGTTGCTGTTGTTGTTGTTGCTATTACCGTTTGTTGCACTACTCGATGTCATTTGCAGTGATGGCGATTGCCGATGATGTTGCTGCTGATTGTGTTGTTGATTATGTGTTGTCGAAGTTGTTGTTGTTGTTCCATTATGATTACTGTAGGGCGATGAGGCAGAACTATTATTGCTGCTGTTGTTGCTGTGATGGTGGTGGCATTGATCGGCTGTATTCGACGACGATGAATTGGATGAGTCCAAAGAACTGATATCATCGGATAAGAGGCCACCATAAGTGCCCATTAGACCGACAAGCATTTCACTAAATAATGGTGTCGTCTCATCGAGTGGCAGACAAGCATCAACGGCATTCGGTGCCACCAAATGGGCTGTTAGATCATCGGGTTCTTCTTTAAGCACTGTAAGTGAAGGGGAAGAGAAAAAAATGGAAAATATATTAGAAAAAGTATTTAAAATAAAAAGAAGGAGAAATATACGAAAAATATGACCAAAGGTGTTAAAAGTAGCAAAGTGCTAACTTTTTGAACCTAGTCTAGTTTTTGTGTGTGAAATGATCACCTTGTAAGGCTATAAATCGTTAAATGGAAATTAAGATATTTTCACCATTTTTTTGCTTTAAGAAATAAATTCACAGCTGATTTGTAAATTTTTCCATCTATTTTGTTGGCCCCTCTCTTCGTCGAATCTGCTATTTAGTTCCATACATGTAGTCGAAATATTTGTTATTGTTGCTGTTTGTTGGTTTAATTGACTGATTTCAATTGAAACTAATTGACAATTGCATGAATTAAATGATTTATGTCAGTTTTATTGACTATATTCAAAAGAGACTAGACACACACATAGAGAAAAAGGGGGATGCGAAGGGGAAAGGAGAGTAGCACGCGTAAAGTTTACGTGTGACAAAAAACAATAGCCGAAATAAATTAATTTTGGGTAGTAATTTTCCCAAAGCTACAAAACAAAAAAATAATTAAAACCAGTGAGCGGAGCAGTATAGTCGGACGGGGCCGACCATACGATACCCTACACAACTACCACGGAACTCAAATTTTCTGCGGATGTTTATTCCGAGACTGAGCAATATTTCGTGATATTTGCACCCTCTTGCCCGATTAGAGGCAAGCAGCACCTCTTCCTCACACTGACATATTTTCCGAATATTACGAGTATTCAGTACAGCTATTGTCCAGATTCCTTTCACCGTGGGTTGCGTTGTGATGTTCGGCTTTCATTTGAGGTCTATAGATCAACTCGAAAATAACACAAAAAATTAAGTTTTCGGTCCACTTAATTCCAAAATTATTATCTGATCATCACCGAAAATTATAGGCGTTGTCCTTGACCATAACTGGAACCTCATGGAACATTTCAAAGCGATCAGCGCTATAGTTCCGCTCTCCAGAGTGATAATGGGTTACTAAATAATATACGAATACGGAGATACCTGTAAATATTTAGGTGTGACTCCCACATCCGAGCACATACAACAATATAATTGGTCTTAATTTAAAGGTCAACCACTCCTCTTGGATATAATATCAACTTCTCGGGTATATGTTCTTCAGGGGTAAATATATACGCCATAGAATACAAATTTTGTAATTTTTCACACAAAAGTCAGGGTCCATTTGGCCCGCTAAATATTGACCGATCTTTCTCCAAACATGCATGCTTATTCTTTGGCCCGATCCGCTTCTCCATGCAAAGTTTCACGATGTTCGGACCGTTGTTGCGGCCTCTGGAGCGACCAGAAAAACCGACAAAAATTTAGTATTTGGTCCATTCCATCCCCTAAATATTAACCGATCTTTCCCAAAAACAATAGGGGTCTTCATTGGCCAGAACCCATCCTACATGCAAAATTTCGTGAAGATTGGTCCATAACTGTGGCCTGTATCGTGTTTACAAATTATAATGGACAGACGGACGGACGGACGGACGGACACACATGTCTAGATCGATTCAGCTAGTCGAGATATGACGATCGGTATACTTAAAGGTGCGTCTAGGACCAATATTTCGCGGCGTTACAAACTTTTGGGGCTGCACAAAGCTATAATACCCTGACAACATAGTTGTGTAGGGTATAAAAAATAATAATAACACTAAGGAAAGTCGGACTGGGCCGACTATATGATACCCTTCACAACTTTGGGTATATTGTACATATCGCTAATTTACTGCAAGACCGGCATAAATCAAAAATTGTGATTTTTGTGTTATTAATGCAGAATTGTTCCCTATATCAGATTTCATATTGTGTAAAAAATGCAGATGATTATATCATACAAACGAAAATATAAATGGGAGCTATATCTAAATCTGAACTGATTTTTACGAAAATTAAAACACGCCATTCTACTCTTAATTCAGTACGCTACGACAAATTGCGTGCAAATCGAAAGATATTTAGGGACTTTGGGGCACCATTTACCTTAAATCGGACGAAAATATATATGGGAGCTTATATAAATCTGAACCGATTTTCAAAAATCATAGCACACATCATTCTAGACTCAATTCAGTACGCTGTGTGAAGTTTCGGGCAAATCCAAAGATAAATAGGGACTTTTGTCCCTATTTATCTTTGGATTTGCCCCTAAATATATCGCGAGATATATTTAGGGGTTTTCGCGAACCATTTACCTTAAATCGGCCGAAAATATATATGGGAGCTATATCTAAATCTGAACCGATTTTTCGAATTCGAATCATAAATGCGACCTGTACTTTTTTTACAATTTAACATGGAGAGACAGACGGACGGACGGACTTAGAAAGTGATTCTATGCATATTATCGAAAAAACAGAGGCGGAGCAAAAAAAATTGAATAAACAAATTTTGATTTTTTTGTAAATATTTTTAAGCAACTATCCCAGGCGTGAATTTTTTAGAAATATTTTTTGGGAGTCTTTTCGAGGATTTTGTAATATTTTTTGGAGAACTTTTAGAGGCGAGGGGTTTTTTAGGACATTTTGAATGGATTTTTTAAATATTCTTTACTTAAATTAACGTGAGCTTTTTTATTTCCATCCCACTATAAAAAACCAGTGAGCGGAGCAGTATAGTCGGACGGGGCCGACCATACGATACCCTACACAACTACCACGAACTCTAACTTTCTGAGGATGTTTATTCCGAGTCTGAGTAATATTTGCCCCCTCTTGTCCGATTAAAGGTTAACAACACCTCTTCCTTACTTTTTTCGAATATTCAGTACAGTCCTTCTAATTACTTGTCCAGATTACCTTCACGGTGGGTGTGTTGTGATTTTCGGATTATACTCTACTCGAAAACACACAAAAAATTATGTTTTCGGTCCATTTCATCCCAAAATTTTAATGTGATCATCACCGAAAATTGTAGGCGTTGTTCTTGACCATAACTGGAACTTCATGAAAAATTTCAAAGCCATCAGCGCGATATTTCTCCCTCTAATGTGGTAATGGGTTACTAAATAATATCTGAATACATAAGAAACTGTAAGTATTTGACTGTAACTCCCACATCTGAGTAGATACATCACTATATTTGGTATCAATTTAAAGGCCAACCACTCCTCTTGGATATGCTATCAACTCCTGGGGTTTACATCCTCCAGGAGTAAATATATATGCCATAGAATACAAATGTTCTCATTTTTCACACAAAAGTCAGGGTCCATTTGACCCGCTAAATATTGACCAATCTTTATCAAAACATGCATGCTTATTCTCCGGCCCGATCCCCTTCTCCATGCAAAAATTCGCGGTGTTTGGGCCATAATTGCGGCCTCTGGAGCGACCAGAAAAACCGACAAAAATTTAGTATTTGGTCCATTTCATCCCCTAAATATTAACCGATCTTTTCCAAAAACAATAGGGGTCTTCATTGGCCAGAACCCATCCTACATGCAAAATTTCGTGAAGATTAGTCCATAACTGTGGCCTGTATCGTGTTTACAAATTATAATGGACAGACGGACGGACGGACGGACACACATGTCTAGATCGACTCAGTTAGTCGAGATATGACGATCGGTATACTTAAAGGTGGGTCTAGGACCAATATTTCGCGGCGTTACAAACATTTGGGGCTGCACAAAGCTATAATACCCTGACAACATAGTTGTGTAGGGTATAAAAAAAAACAAAAACCCAACAAATGATCTGGCAAATTAATCATGTTTTTTTTTCTTGTTGCCACAACACCCAAACACCATTTAAAGCGATTTGAGTTTTTTCCGTAAACAAAAATTTCGCAAATCCCCCTTTTTTCTAAAAAAAAATCCGAATAAAAAATAAAACAAAAAACCCCACTCACACACACACTTTTCCTGTGATGATGTTCCCATTACTCAGTGGACATTTACCCCAAACGTGAAAGACGAAAAAATAGATTTGGATAGAATCCCAAAAAAAAAAAAAAACAAAAAAAGTAAATTTAGTTTTTGAATGTGGTTAAAAATATACACGCGTTGCGTGAGTGTTTTTCAGCCTGTGATTTTGATGTTGTTGTTATTTCTATACCTGAAATTGAATAATATCACCCAACATCCATCCATTGAATTAAAACAACTTGCATAGCTGGCTGTTGCCGATGATGATGATGAGGTTGCTACTTTGTGTGCTGCGGATAAACAAGATACACGCGCCAATTGTTTAAATAAATGACATACACGCATACAAACCCCAAAATGGACAGACGAATATATCTATAGGTTTGTATGAATGTTCTCCTCTCGGAACAAAACAAAAAGTTAATGATCACAAAAAGTCAAAAGAATTATAATAAAGGAACCTCAATAGTCAGCCTGATGATGGGTGGGAGGGAGAGTCGAGCCCCACCATCACACAAATTGTATTCATTCTTTAACTTTTTTTGTCACAACTATTTAACAAATTAATTGACGATTTGAGAGCATCATCAGCGGAAGCTAGTGAAAAAAAAAATTCTGAGAGTCTAGAAAAAATTTAGTTTTTTTGTTAATATTTTTGTTTTGAATTTTTCGATTTGTCATATGGCAACAGTATTATTGCCGAACACAATGTTGCGTGGACATAGTTCACATGTTGATGGTGTATCTAGATCAGTGGTGAATTGTTTTTTTTTGTGTTTTGAAAATTTTATTATGAACGAAAAAATTTTCCAACATATAAAAAAATAATGTTGGTGTATTATTTTATTGAGGCATGGGACATGTGACTGAGGAAAATAACAAAATAAAAATATATTAATAATAACAATAGTGAATCTAGAACAAAGTCGTATGATGTTGAATATTTTTATTTTAATTTTAGTGCAGTTATTAAAAAAAAAAAAAAAAAAAAAAAAGACTAAGTTATATTGTGGAAAAATCCAATAAGAGGAGATCAAATTATTTAATTTTTTTAAATGAAATTAAGAAAATAGCTGCAACAACAACAATGTAAAGACCATGCTCAATCCTGTCAAAGATGTTTTAAGGACTCGAAAATTCAATGAATATTTTACAAATGGCTGGATTAAAAAAAAACAATTACAAGGAATATCAAATATTTTTTATGAATATTTTTTTAAGGTCTACTATACAACAAAGCATATATTTTTTTTTAAATATTTACGATGTTGTGGAGATTTTAAAAATAATTAATCAAGTCGTGAATTTAAAAAAAATACTTTCAGAGGAATTTTTGAAATGTTTTCATTTATAAAAAATTTTTTCAAATGGGCTATTCTAAAGTTTTATTTTAATATTTAAATAATTATTTAAAAAAAAAATAGAAATGATTGCATTTTTAATATGTATTTCAGAGGGACTATTCTAGGAGTTTTGTTTGTTTGAAAAAAAAATCTGAACATTTTTAAACGGTGGTATTTAAAAAAAAATACCAAGGAGCTTTACAAACAGGATTTTAATACCCTTCACTATAATGGGGTACAGGGTATTATGTCATTGTGCATATGTTTGTAACAGGCAAAAGGAAACGAGATAGACCCACAGTTACTTTTGAGAATATCCATAGAAACACTTTCTGAGTCGATTTACGCATGTTCGTCTGTCCGTCCGTCCACGTATTTTTCTGAACAAAGTACAGGTCACATTTATGATCCGATTTGGATGAAATTTGGCATAGGTCACTTATTTGGCCCAAGGACGAACCTTATTGAAATTGGGAAAATCGGTTCAGATCCCCTTAAGGTAATTGGTGTACCAAAGTCCCTATATATTTCGATTTGCACGAAATTTTGCACGGAGTACTGAATTAAGTCTAGAGTGATGTGTGTTAAGTTTCCTGAAAATCGGTTCAGATTTAGATATAGCTCCCATATATATTTTCGTCCGATTTAAGGTAATTGATGTACCAAAGTCCCTATATATCATTCGGTATGCACGAAATTTGGCTAAGTGTACTGAATTAGGTCTAGAATGATGTGTGCTAAGTTCCATGAAAATCGGTCCAGATCTAGATATAGCTCCCATATATATTTTCGTCCAATTTAAGGTAATTGATGTACCAAAGTCCCTATATATCATTCGATGTGCACGAAATTTGGCTTAGTGTACTGAATTAGGTCTAGAATGATGTGTGCTAAGTTTCATGAAAATCGGTTCAGATTTAGATTTAATGTAAATGATGCACCAAAGTAAATATATATCTTTCGATTTGCACGAAATTTGACATAGTGTAATGAATTAGGTCTAGAATGATGTGTGCTAAGTTTCGTCCGAGTTTAAGTAAAATGTACACAATAGACCCAACGTGAGGCCGATCGGCACAACATTTTGCACAACATACTAAAGTTAATATAACGTATCATGTGGAAAGTTTTGTTGAAATCGGTTAAAATTTGGATTGAGCTGTCATATATATTTTCTCCCGATATTAAGTAAATGATGCACCAAGATTTCAAAATGTGGCTGATATGCACAAAACATACCGAAATTAGTATAACCTAACCTGTGACAAGTTTCGATGAAATCCGGTTAAATTTCGATATAGCTTTTATATACATTTTCGTCCGATTTTAAGTAAATGGTACACCAAACACCTCATGTTTATCAGATATTTATCCGACTAATCAACGGGTGTCCGATTGATATTTACTTTAAATTGATTTACATAATTTTGTCCCATTTTAAGAAGCAACTCAATATCTGTACAAATGAAAAAAATTAGTATAGGTTGCAGAATGACATATTTATGGATGCAATTTCATTTACGTCTGTTAGAATTCATAATTTTTTTCGAATAGCATATAGAAGAAAATATAAAGATCTTAAAAATCTTCAGTAGTGTTGGCGGGTTATTTGGGATACAATTTGTATTTTGCAAAAACAAAAAGATCTTAAAAATCTCCAAAAAACAAAAATTAATTAATGGATTTCTTAATGAAGTGTGAAAAAATATCTACTAATTAATTTTCATTAATAAAAATTGATTAATTCAATAGTAGAGCACATAGCACACGAACGAATTCGAATTCAATCGAATCAATCAATAAATTAATTCCATTACATATATATTGTTTTCTCTTCAAAATATATATTTATTTGCTACAGCCAATGGAACCGGCATACGAAAAAGTTTATTTTCTTTTAAACAAAAAATATTTGTTGTTATTGTTTGCAATTTATATATTTGTGTTGTTTTTGTTTTTCTTCTCTTTTTTGAATGCCACGTACGTTTGTGCCACACAACTCATTTATTTAATAGAAGAAAAAATACGACGGAGGTGGCATGATTGGTCAATAAAAAAATTATTATCCACTGACGTCGGTGAGTGTGTGTCTGTGTGGGGATATTCATTTATTTGGTCATATTTATGTATATATTTATATATTTGTTGGTTTTTTGTGGACATGTTTTTGTTTACCGTCTCGATATTTTTATTGAATGAAATAAAGTCGCAACGTAAAATGATATGTATTGAAAATTGAATGGATGACGTTACAGGTCAGACATGGGTGTTTGGTTTGGATGGACATACCTCCTGATTTTTGTGTCTATATTTACATTATTTGGTGTTGTTTTTTTCTTTTGGGAGTCTCTAATGAATGTAATTTAATATTTGTGGAGGTATGAAGAAAAATATTTTCAAAAATGGAATAATTTTGGAAGTCTTTTTTCCGAATTTTCCTAAATATTTTCCAGGCTTTTTAGACAGAATTTTCAAGGAACTTTAGCCATCCTAAATATTTTCCAGGCTTTTTAGACAGATTTTTCAAGGAACATACGCTATCAATCAGAAATTCTGAAATATAATTCCTCTTTTAGAAATTTCTAATTTTTTTCAAGGCTTTTTAGATCGATTTTTCAAGGAACTTTAGCTATCAATCAGAAATTCTGAAAAGCTAATTGAACAAAATACTGATGTATTGTTTTGTTTTATATTAATTGCATAATCCCCAATAATATTTTAATATTTTTTCCTGTTCAGTATTATCAGCAATAATAAATAAAAAATGCCTTTAATTGATTGATTGTTATCAATATTGCAATTAGTTTACATTTGATTGTTGCACTCTTACAGACGTCATTGATCATCAATCAGAATCTATATATATTTTTTTTGCCAGTTTCATAATTTTTTCCATCCAACTAATCATGCATTTAATTTTTTGCAATTCAAAACAAATATTTACTGATAAAAACATGCAAATATGAAATATAAGCCTCACTGACAATTGACGGATTAATGAGATCTTGAAACTTTTTTATGGTCAGACAAAACAAAAAAAAAAAAATAATAATAATAATAATAAATACAAAAAATAAATTCTGAAACATAATTTTAAAACTGGCGTCTCCCCAAGAAGAAGAGAAAAAGAAATAAAAAATTAGCTAGTGATATGCCCCGCTAAGTTTTTTTTTTATTATTGTTGTTGATTATTGCGCTTCGTCGATCAGCGAGCCAATCAACATCATCAATTGAGTGCATTAGCCTGCAAGGTGCATAACGATCAAGGCCATTTCTAAACATGTTACCCACACTAATGTATTTAGATGATTTTTTCTAGTTTTTTTTTAGAAAAACAAATAAATAAATATCAAAAAAAAAAAAATATTTTCAAACGTAAATGCATTTTTATTTATTTACACAAAAGAGAGGTAGAGAGGGGGGAGAAAATAAAACTAACGGTTTATTTGTTCTTTAATTGACGTGAATTGTTGTCGTGTCGTTGTAATGCATGAAAATAATGTAATAGGGTGGAGTGATATGGTGTGAATTAAAAATAGGAAATAAAAAAACAAATATTGAATACAAAATTTAAATTAAAAAATACATAGAAATATTATTTTCAATGAGTTTTGGAATAATTTTTCACCAATAAGCACAGATTTTCCAAGATCCATTAGACCAATGTGTTTTTTTAAAGTGCCTTTGAAGAAATTTTATAAAGTCTTATTTATGTTGCTGAAACATTTTCAAATGTTGCATGAATAGTCGATAAACTTTTAAATAACTTGTTGAAGGTCCTTGATACATTTTTCTATAATTATTTAAGGCAATAATGTTTTCAATTATCATTGGAATCAAATAAAATTTAATCATTTAACAATAATGATGTTAAGGACCTCTTTGAAGAATATGGAACTTGTATCGAAGGACCGAATACACACAAATGTATAGAAACATTGTTGCAAGCAGAGATGGGAAATACAAATTGCAGACAAACTGTAATCGTTTATTTTTAACTTCTTTCTCCATGGTCTAAATATTTTGAAATTGCCTTTGAAGCAATTTTATTAACTTTTATTTATGTTGCCGACACATTTTCATATGTTGCATAAATCGTCGATAAACTTTTTAATAACTTATTGAAGGTCCTTAGATGCATTTTTATATAATTATTTAAGGCAATAATTTTTATAATTATCATAGGAATCAATAAAACTTAACCATTTAACAATAAAGATGTTAAGGACCTCTTTGAAAAATATGGAACTTGTATCGAAGGACCGCATACACACAAATGTATAGAAACATTGTTGGAAACAAATTGCAGACAAATTGTAATCGTGTTTCTCCAGGGTCTAAATATTTTGAAATTGCCTTTTTCAAACTTTTATTTATTTTGCCGAAACATTTTCAAATGTTGCATGAATCGTCGATAAACTTTTTAATAACTTATTCAAAGTCCTTGTATACATTTTATTCAATAGTTATTTAAGCCAACTAAGTCCTTAGTGTCCTTTTATAACCATTTTTAACGCTTTTATGAATGATCATATGTGGCTAAACATTTATTTAATTTGCCGCAACATTCATTTATGTTGCAGAAACATTTACTTGTGTTGCCGAAAAATTACCTAATATTGCATAAACAGATTTATTCCTTAATTTGTACAGTTAGTTTCTTTCTAAATTCAATATTGTTATTTTCATAACAATATTTAAGGGAACCCCACCCATTCTCAATTTTAATTTTTTAAGATTTTCAATGGGCTGGTAAATCAATACCAATGCTTGTTAGGGTTTGTAACTTTGCACATATATATTTGAAGATTTAAAAAAGAAGAAAAATAATTTACAAAAAAATTTTGTTAATGCTTTGTTGTTGTTTTTTGTAACTAAAGAAAAGTCCTTATTTTTGATGGCGGGCGTGATAACTCTTCACTGGAACATTGGAATCCGAAAATTCCAACGGTGTTAGAAAGAGTACATGTCTGGCTCTCGTATGAACTAGGATTATTGACTTCGCTCTAAAATAAACAAAATGGTGGACCTTTGAAAAAATATTTTTGGAAAATCGCCGATTTTTTACCAAAAACCAAGTTAAAAAATAAGGAAGATCTTCACCGATTGGCTTTATCCTAGTTCATACGAGAGCTATACACTCCCAGAGAAACGTTGCAAAATTTGGAACGGATTGGATTATAAGTTTTTGAGTTATCGTTCCCGCCATTCGCAAAAAAATGTTTAGAGAAAAACGCGTTTAAAGTTTGAGAAGCCTTTCAGCCGTCACTTGATGCTGATACAATAAATCGGCTATATCTTCAAAAGTTCTTGAGATTTTCACTTGAAATTTTGTAGAGACATTCTTTAACCAGTGTAAATTCGAATTATATCAACAAAAATTTTGACCCCGAGAATGGGGGGGTCCCTTAAATCATTCTTTAGAACCAATTTTTAAATAATTGCCTCAAGGGTTTTTAAATGTTGCCAAAACATTAATTTATGTTGCCGAAACATTTCCTAATGTTGCATCAACAGTTTTATTCCTCAATTCGTATATTTGTTTATTTCAAATTTGAATTTAGTACTATATTTTCATAACAAAATTTCTTTTTTTAATATTTATTCCTCTTTTTAATTATTTCTTTCAATGTCGATTTTAACTTCTTCAGACACTTTCAAATAATTAGATTTAATTCCTATATTAAAACCTATATTTAATAATATTATTATTGTTATTTATATCGTTATATACGTTTCCTCACTCCAACCTATTATTGTTGATTTGTAAAATCAATTTTTGTTTTCTTTTTGCAAAACATATTATCTATTTATTTTAGCAACTAGAAAAATTAGCAAGCGACCATCTGTGTATAGTTCAATAAAAAAATGTTGTGTTTCAGTTTTTTTTGCATGCCCTGCTAATTTCAATCGCTGATATGAAATCGCAGTGAAGCACTAAATATTGATAACATTCGTCAGAGTCCGAGTTCAAATGTTACAAATTGAACGATCATCATTAAACCACAGCAAGCAGTAAGACAAGCTTAATTGACAATGTATTGAACCAGAAATTTCAAAACAAAAAAACAGAAGGAATCATCAGGTTACAAAATAATTATGTAAGGGAAGAAATTGTGGAATTAGGAAAAGGTACAGTTGGGCATCAAACAATTTTTAAACTTCTCGAAATATCAATTAAACTTTTTTTGATATAAAAAAGTGTTTCACTAAGAATATGAGAACAATATTTTCATATAGAATAGTTGTGTCGAAGGACCAAATAATAATCCATCCCCGCTTTGTTGCAAGCGGGGATGGATTATCGAAAATGGGGAAATGTAATTGCAAATTTCATATTTTTTTCTGAAAGACTCAATATTTTGGATTAAGATTGAAAACAAATAAAAAAAACTATAAATACCCAAAATACCGTTTATAAACATTGCCTCGAAGGACCAAATACAAATTAATGTATATAAACACTGTTTCAAGTAGGATAGAAAATCCAAACTTGAAAAAATAAATTCTGTTTTTCTCCCCAAGACTCAATATTTTGAATAAAGACTTAATACGGTACAAATGCAACGATTTAATAATACCATGAAGCCAGACTAAGGAATATATGACTCGCATCGAAGGACCAAATTCAAATGAATGTTTATAAATATTGTAGCAAGCGGGCGTGGATAATTATTATTATGGAGAATATACAACTTGTCTCGAAAGAACAAATACAGGCAAATGTATAGAAACATTGTCGCAAACAGAGATGGAGAATAGAAATTATAGACAAATTGTAATTTTGTATTTTCTACTTTTTCCTCCAGGGTCTAAATATTTTTAATTGCACTTAAAAAATACAAAGGTGTTATGCTAAATCTTAAAATAAAACTATAAAGACCCACTATACTGGAAATACAGTTTGTCTGGAAGGACCAAATAAAAATAAATGGGAAATCAAAACATGAACATGCTCATTTTTAGATTTTTTCTCGAAGACTATATATTTAGGATTAGAATTGAATACAATAAAATACAACGATTTAAAAATAAAGCAGTGGAATCCTACTACAAAAACTATATCGAAGGACCAAATACACAAAAATGTACAGATACATTGTTGCAAGCAGAGATGGAAGGACAAAATATAAAGGAACGTTTACAAACAATGTTGCAAACTAGGATGGAAATTCAGAATTAGATTTTTTCGGTAAAAGATCTCAGAATATGAGACTAATTTTATATTTTGAGAAATTAGAATTATCTACTGACCCAATGGATTCTTATATTGAATTTTTGGACTTGTAGCACATAACAATTAATATACATACATTGAAAAAATGATTTTTCTTAGATTTTTATTCAATTTTCATTATTTTGAAATAGGGAGACACTATAAAATACATCGATTTAATAATAAAGCTATGAAGGTGCACTATTAAAAATATATTACTTGCATCGAAGGACTAAAACTATAAAAACCCACTATTGTCTCGAAGGACCAAATAACAATGAATGTATATAAACTTTGTTGCATGCGGGTATGGAATATAAAAACTGAAAAAAACTGACTCAATATTTTCTCAAAGATTACATATTTTTAAATAGAATTGAATACAATAAAATAAAACGATTTAATAAAAAAGCTAATAAGGCACACTATAAGGGATATAAGACTTGTCTCGAAGGACCAGATACACTGAAGTGTATAGAGACATTGTTGCAAGCAGAGATGGAGAATAAGAATTTTTAGACACAATGTTGCAAGCTGGGATGGAAATTCTGAAATAGATTTTGTATTACTGTAAAACATCTGAGAATTCTTATTATAATTAATTATAATTATTTACTGAACTAATAGTTTTTATATTGAATCTTCTGCAAAATGACTTTAATTTATAACCTCAGTATTGTTTACATTTCCTGATTTTCAGAATTAAAGTCACATATACGATATTTTTCTTATTACGTTCTACAAACAAATATGCATCTGCACTCTAATAAAATTCTAAAAAAAAACTAAATATATTTACACAAGTCTTAAGTACAACACAAGTCGCAGCAGTACATTAGTGTTTTAATCTATTTAAACAATTGCACCGCACTTAACGAAGAATATACACAAAATTGTCTACTTGATTCTCAAGTGACAAAGCTCGCTTGCAGTAATGTGGTGTGAGTTTGACGACTACGTTTTTTCCAACAAAGATAAATATAGATAGAATGAACTAAAAATTATATATATGTATATATTATATCCGTTAATATCTTGAAAATGTAATATGGCAAAGCTAGCTATGACTTAGCCTCTAGACAAATTTTCGCAATACAATAAAAACAAAGGTAATTTTATAATTGCGGTTTTTAGTTGAACACTTTCGGACTAATAATGTTCTTGACTGAACTACTTATATTACAGACGATAAACCGCAAGATGGAAAAAAAGCTAGATGAAAAATAGAAAATATATACATTTGATGAACTAATAGAAAACAAAATGGAACTAAGTGCATTTAAAAATATTTTAAAATAGGCGATAAGATTTAATGAAAACGACATAAATGCAAATAAGCTATTTTATAACAGAGTTCCTAAGCCTAAATGTTGACAAACTATAGCTTATGTTGCCGAAACATTGCAGTGTTGCATCAACATTAAGAAATGTTTCAAATTCCCAGATTCGTAAATTTTGTATGCCTAAGTTCATATTTCTTAGTTCCACAGCGTTTTATATTATTTTCCTCAATATTATCTCAAACATATCTTCATAATCATTATCTATCAACTTGTCGTAATGTTGACAAAAGTATGGCTTATGTTGCCGAAACATTTTTTTATGTTGCTGAAACATTTTGAAATGTTGCATCAACAGTTTATTTCGTAATTTCGTACATTTTTTAATTCTAAATTCATATTTCTCATTTTCAAAACATTTTTATTATTTTCTATCTACTTCAACATTTTGTCCTTCCCTCAGACGTCTAATTTCCAAAAACATATATTCATCGACATTCGATTTTTTGTTATATTCTGATAGGAAATGATCATTTTATTTTTGCATGTTTCTCTTATCTTTATTTGAGGTGTTTTATAATCTCAATGATAGTCTTTTATAGTTTATCTAAATCGTTCGTTTCGGAAACACCAAAAAAGAACGCTAGGTTAGTTCCATTATTATATTTTTATCGGCTGTTTACCCTCTCTTCTATGTGTTTATTATTTGATTTGTTATATTGATAATGTTGTGGAATTTGCAGGGGATTGATATTCGATTTCCTCGCAAAAAACATGACGAACTTGTATATGGATCGATTCCATTAAATGCTTTTATTATCGTAAATGCATTTTTATTGACATTGTCAAGTGGGTTATCATAATATTTACAATGTCATATAGTGGTTCGAGTCAGTTCGCAGACTATTTGAAAAAGTATATTTTTTTGAGGACAGGACAGAAAATATTCATGGAATTTATATCTTTGTTTAATTTTTAAGAAATTATATGGCCCAAGAAAACTGTAAGAATTGAAGAACTTTTTTTAGCAAACTGAAAATTTGCAATGACCATCTGTGTAGTTCATCCAATATCAATATTTTGTGTGGTTTTTTGCATGCCCTGCTAGTTTCAATCGCTGATATGAGATCCCGAAATAAGTGAAGCATTACATATTGATAACATTCGTGCCGAGTCCAAGTTTAAATGTTACAAATTGAACGTTCATTAAACAACAAGCAGCCTGACATGCTTAATTGACAGTGCATCGAACCAGTATTTTAAAAACAAAAAAGGAGGAAGCTTCATGTTACAAACTAATCATTTAGGGGTAATTTTGGGGCTAGAATAGTTACAGTTGAGAATCGAATATGCTCTCTCGAAGGACCAATTTTTTCCATCATTGAAACAACAGAAGGATTTTTTTTCATATAGAATGATTGTGTCGAAGGACCAAAATACAACTGAATGCATATACACATTGTTGCAAGCAGAGATGGGAAATTAAGACTCCAATATTTAATTCAAACTAAAAACAAGGGAACTTCATGTTACAAACTAATCATTTAAGAGAAATTGTGAGTCTCCAATAGTTACAATTGGACATCGAAGGACCAATAACTATTTTTCCATACAAAAAATTGTTCATTGAAACAATAGATTTTTTTTTTCATATAGAATAGTTGTGTCGAAGGACCAAACTACAACTGAATGTATATACACATTGTTGCAAGCAGAGATGGGATATAAAGAGTCCAATAATTTGGATGTCATATTTTCGCCTATTTTTCTCTCGATTCCATATTTTGAATTGGGAAGCTATAAAGTAACTAAATACTAAATATATTCACAGGTTGCCTCGAAGGACCAAATACAAATTAATGTTTATAAACAATGTTGCAAGCGGAGATGGATATTCAAGGCTGATAAAAATTAATTATATGTTTTCGACTTCTTTCTTCAAGACTAAATATTTTGGAGTGG